>NW_008794443.1:5503650-5509947 GCF_000699145.1 Aptenodytes forsteri
AGCTCCTCCGCCAGCTCCCTCAGCACTCTCGGGTGGATCCCATCTGGCCCCATAGACTTGTGAGTGTCAAGGTGGCATAGCAGGTTGTTGTTATATAATATATTTTTATGTGGATTCCTATTATTGACCTCAGCCAGTTGCACCTCCCACCTCTCTCTCAGAGGTCAAATAGGCAAATGATAAACTGTATCGGTACTTTCTGTGTAGGGTTTACCCCTTCCCTCATCAGCGCAACCTCCTTGACTGACTACTGTAAACTAGCAGTAATTAAGAGGAGAATTTAAGTCAGCTATCTGCATACATGTGTTGAAATGTTTGTGGAACATGGGAGGAAAAAGCAAAGCCAAACGTGTTAATATGGATAGAAGACTGTGAACAAGACTTCCTCTCTCTCATAGTTGCTAACACCATGGGATATCTTGAGTTAAGAGTTTAACAAGCTCTAGAAACCACTTCTTCTTTCATAAGTAATAATAACTAATTATTCAAAGTGTAGTGTCATGTCAGTATTGGTTTTGTCTTGTGATAATACTGAGGGCTTAGGCACTGACTGTGATGATCTTGTGCTAGCAGCTGTGCAAACACAGAACAAGGTGGCAGTGGTCACCTGAAAGGGTGTTGGCTGTAGTCTAGGGCTCCCTGAAGTCACCGAGCATCTTCTGGTTTCAGTAAGAGCTGGATTCTCCCTCTTCGTCTTTAACCCTAAGTGCATTGGCATATAGGCAGGAATGATACATCTACAAGTCTATCTGAGATATACCAAGATATGTAGGCCAGTCTCTGAGCAAGAGCCAATTCTCTTACGTGGCCAGAGTTGCTAAGTGGGCAAGTTTCCTTCCACGTTGGTGTCAGTGGTAGTTACTGCTGTTCTACTAGGGAGGGACAGTGTGCCGAGACTATCCATCCACAAACCAGGAACTGTGGACTTTCTGTGGTAGCTGCCTTACTCAGTCCAGCTATTGAATAGGACCTTGGTCACTCAGGTGTCAAGAGTCTAGTCCTGTCATGACGGTGCATGGTTTAGCACACAGAGGTGTGTTGCAATCGCAGAGGGCTGCTGAGACTTGAAACGAGCTCTTGGCCTCTTAATACTGACCTGTTCCACAGGGGAATGGGGCTTTCTAGATTCAGTGACGTTGCTCCGAAGGTACTTTGAGCACTACACTGGTGGAATTTATGCCATTAGTTTGGTGGGATGTTTCCTATCAGCACAGGGAGCCACAGTCTACACAGGGGCACGCGATGATACATGCAAGGCTACTACTTGTGGACCGGGTGGTGCTTTTGTTTTGTTGGGTTTTTTTCAGGGTATTTGGTTACTGTCTTATCTGTCATAACTTTTGCCCTGCTGCCAGGTGTAGCCTGTTGGGTCCCCTGACCAAACACTACCCTGTGGAACATCTTGGTTGCTCAGGAAGAGCTTTAAATGCTGGCTGCCTTCTACTTCATTTATTTGCTTGTTGCTTCCATCCTTGCTTGAATCTGTGATGTGGGTGGAAACATGTTCTTGTTCTCTCTCTGTGACCACTTCCTCCTCTATTGGCCATAATCTGGTAGCTCATGAGGACCGTGACTTTCAGTGCTCTCTGAGTAGGCTGGAGAGCCTTAGCTCAGCATTGGCAAGGAGCCCCCACAATGCCTGTGGCTTGTATGAACACATCCAAACCAGGCTTTACTTCGATATTTCAGGTGCTAGCAGCAGGGGCCCTTTTCAGTGTTTTTATCTAGTGTTCAGGACATGTTTGCCTCTTGCATTGACATCTGTGGTGGTGTGCCTAGCGTCTTGTCTGTACCTAAGCTGACTGGTTCAAGGGCATCATACAAGAGCTCCACAGGAGCTCCCAACTTTGAGGCAGACGAGTGTCCCTCAAGATAAGTGTGAAGTGCAGACGCAGTGGTCCTGGTGACTCAGTGAGCTGCCTGGGATCCTTGGGAAAGCAGTACTCGCTGTCTTGTTGTAGTTTTTCACGTGTGATGGGAGCCAGGACCTTTCACTTTATTTCATTCCAGTGGCTCTACCAGGCCAGTGATCTCTTCTGATGGTGACCAAAGATGTTGCTAAAGGAGGAGTAGAGCTCCTGGTGGAAGAGTCCTGGGCTAATACGTTCAGCCCCAGCTACTGAGCAGTTGGCTTCTGCTGTGGAGTGGGGAGATTCAGTGAACCTGTACCTTCTTATTAAGTCTACAAGTATGTATACCTCAGAAATTAGTGGTCTGAGTCAGCACAGTAGTTATGTACGATGCAAAACCAACACTTTGTTATTTTAAATAAGTTTTTGGGTTCACTTATTTTTCTTGTAGCGTTCAAGAGTAAATAGCATAACACTCACTTTCTTGGTGTTTTGATTGTGGTGTAACAAATTATTGTCTCGTCCTTTCATTTACATCCTGTTTGGAATTCAGATTTCTCTAATCTTTTATTTTATGGTACAATTTCCAAGTAGCTTCCCTTGCCCTTCTCTTTCACTGTATTTTCAGAGTTGGTCATAATCATACGCAGTGTTTCAGGTGGCTGTGTTAACAGCACATAGCATAAAAGCAGAATGCGCTCTATGTTATCCTGTAGTGTTTCTTTAATAAAACCTTCCATTGCAAAGGGGGTTTTTTTGGTGCATAGGGGGTTTTGTCCCAGTTGTACTTAAGAAATTAACTTGGACAGTTGAAGTGCATGTGTACAAATTGTTCTGCCTTGAACAGCCTGACCAGCTTTATTTCTTACAGTGCGTGACGCTTGAGAGAGAGGCAGGAGTGACTAACTTTCCTTTTTTTTTTTTTGAACAAACTTCCTGGGACTAAACCCTCTTCAGGTTTATGTGGGAAAATAATTCTTTATTTTCAGAACAAACAATACAGTGAGTAAGTAGACCTTCTTAGCTTTGACAACCATTTTTATTTCTGGACTGCTTGTGGCTGGAAGGATGGTATGAATCCATGGGTTTTCAGTGTGTCAATCTAATGATTTAGTCATGCGAGTCAGCTGAGTGAACTGTAGCTGAAATGCATTTTAGGTGTTAGCAAGTGCACTTGCTAACAGACTTGGCAGGTTCATGCTGATGTACAAACCAAGATTAATGGGCAAGGAGAGATTTTTGATTCCTACTAGTGACCTCAAACTGAGATAACCTGTAAAAAATTATAAGACCTAAGTGTTTACGGAGAGTGTACTGATGCTGAAACTTTAGGTCAGCAAAGACTTTCTGGATCATGTGCTTGGATACGTACGCTGAACCAAGGAGACAGAGTTTTGCCGTGGTTTTGGGGAGAGGGTACTGGTGAGTGTCTGTCCAGCTGCGTGAAAGGTACTGAGATGACTGACAGGCTCTAAATGAATACAGGGGTGAAAAAGCCTTCCATCTCCCAGCTGCCAGTTTTGGTTCGGCAGAGATGAGGAAGGACTGAAATTGCCGTCATCTTTCTGGTGATGGATGAGAAGTGAATGTGTGATCTCAGCATATTTCCTACTAGTATGTCTCCCCGTCAGCCCCCTTGCTTCTGCCACGAATGATACTAACAGGGTCTTTTATCGAAAACTGCCAGCCCAAGGGAACAAGGGGAATGGACCGTGAACATTGAAGTACCCTTTAAGTGCTGGGGTTTTCTTTGAGGAGGCTGTAATGCTGCCTGTAGGATATGCTGGTACTGTTCAAGGTGTACCTTGGTCTGTCCTTCTGTAGACAGAAGCTCTGACTCCAGAGCTGCTCAGCTGGCATCTCTCATCAGCACTGCTTTTTGCTTTGTTTTCTGGGCAGGAGGAGGATTAAATTACAAGTGTCTGTAATTCTTACACTTGAAATCTTCAGGACACTTTGTGCCTGTGCTGGGTCCTGCATTATTACCAAGATCTTTTGTTCTCTCTTGGAAGACTGGCTGCCTCACTCAATTTGCTTCTCTTGCTCTTGCGCTTTCTCTCTCCCCGCCCCCCTCCTTTTTTTTTTTTTTTTTTAAATTTTGCCTGGCCTCTCCATGCTCTTAGTGCACACATTGTTCAGATGATAATCGTTTGTGCTCAGCCAGGGCATTAGACTGGATTTTGTTTCTCTCCCCCCCCCCCCCCTTTTTTTTTTTTTTTTTAAATTTTGCCTGGCCTCTCCATGCTCTTAGTGCACACATTGTTCAGATGATAATCGTTTGTGCTCAGCCAGGGCATTAGACTGGATTTTGTTATTGCCTGCTGTATTAACTCCTGCAACTTTGCAGTAACGCGTGGAAGCGCCCAGAGGGAGCGGCCAACTTCATTAACACAAGTTTTGCAGAGAGCGTGTGTGACTGAAGCAAAACTTCATGCCTCTCCATGCTCTTAGTGCACACATTGTTCAGATGATAATCGTTTGTGCTCAGCCAGGGCATTAGACTGGATTTTGTTATTGCCTGCTGTATTAACTCCTGCAACTTTGCAGTAACGCGTGGAAGCGCCCAGAGGGAGCGGCCAACTTCATTAACACAAGTTTTGCAGAGAGCGTGTGTGACTGAAGCAAAACTTCATGGAACTGAAGCAGCTCTCAGCTCCTCCTCAGTGAAGCAGTTTATAGGGTCAGAGCCAGAAGGTCACAGTTATTCACCTGTTATTACTTCCTGAGCATTATTGTTATTTGTCCCTGAACAGGAGCTGCAGCAGGCATAGCTGCGTGCTATAAAGCAGGTAGATGGTTCCTGGGATCCGTAAGGAGAGTACTGATGTTAAATTTAATTCTGTTTCATCCCTCGGAAGGAGTAAGCATGCCTGAATGTTAGCATCATTTGAAGGGCATTTGGGTGGCATCTGTGAAATACATTTGGTTGGTTTCAGATCCGTTCCTGGTGTGGGTTTGTCCTCTGCCACCTTTGGGCCCTGTAAAGAGACCAGAGGTGTGCTTGGATCAGAGAAGCTGACCTTGCCCTAGGTCAAATGTGAGGCTTGTTGAGATGTTTTGTAGAGGCACAGCTCCCTTTTCTGTGGTTTACGCTCTACTCAGACCCTGGGAAAGAGAGTAACTGTATTTCCTAAAATACAGAGTGCTTTGGAATACCTAACGCCCATCTGCGTGCTCGGTGCAAGTACCTTCAAGTCCTGGATCCCCTCAGAAAAGGACCTGGTGCTTTTAGAATGGGGTTCTTCAAGCTGTCTCCAGCTGCGGCTTCATAAGATGGGGGCACCCCAAATCTCTTGCTAGTGCTGAAATCTTTGGTCTTGGTTCTTCTGCAAAACACCACGTGTTGTCATGTGAGTGGGGTAACGGATGGCCCTTATTTCTGGTGTTTCTTGTCTAGCACTGCCATGCTCCCGAGGGTGAGGTTCTTGGAGAGAAGGATCCTTTCTGTGTACCACAGATATGCCAGATCTTAACTGGTTTTACTGGGAGCTGGGTGGCAACTGACCCACATAAAGATAATTATATATAAAGAGAACACGCCGGCACCTAGTTTTGCACATTATACAATACGTAGTGTGCTTGTTCTGATGTCCGAGCCTTGCCAGTACGGTCTGCGTGGATCTTCAACAATCCAATAAAAGCTAATTGAGGAGGAAGAGGTTTTCTGTAGGTTGTAAGTAAGCTGAGGTTGTTCAGCCTGGCCTGGGAAAATTGGTTGCACAAAATCGGGGGCTTTTGAGGACTAAAATAGCGTGGTGCCTTTTGTTGCTAATAGCAAGTCAGCAGGAGTTGGGTGAGGACAGCATTCACCTGTATCAGTGTGTGCTGCAGGGGCGGATCATTACCTCCTAACCCCCGGGAGGCCACGTAGCTCTGGCCGAGGTAGCGCAGGAAGCGGTGGGAGTTGACGCAGCTCCATTAAACCTGCCCCATCTCAGGGAAATGGGGCCTGCGGTGGCAGCAGGTGTATCAGCGCTCCAGGCTGGGGCTGGACCCAGAGTTATGACCCACAATGGAGCAGACTCCACTGCGCTTGGCCTTTTTCTTTGCTCTTGGCACAGTTTCCTGCACACGCCGAGGGTTGTGCCTGACCCGTGCTGGCCAGCTGCCCTTGGCCGAACTGGGAACAGAAGCCCAGAAGTGCCAACACTCAGAGCTGTAAAACTGGTAGCTGGTGTGTGTTAGTGCAAGTGTTCATGCAGACACAGGCTTAAAGGGTCTTGTCCGTGTCGTCACTTTAATGGCTACAATTATACTTAACTATGTTGAGCCAATCTGGCAGAAAGAACATGTTCAAACTGGCAGTTTATAATGTAACGTCCTACTAGGCAGTAAGGAAAGCAATGCCTTCCTGAGGAGAATAGATTTTACATAGGCAATACAGCACAAACGTAAAAAAAAAAAAAAAAAAAAAAAAAATATTTAAAAAATTGTAAAAAAAATAAAG
>NW_008794443.1:5510266-5518832 GCF_000699145.1 Aptenodytes forsteri
GTCTGACCACGTGGGCTGTGGGGGTTTTTGGGGGGGCGGGGGGGGGTATGGCACTTTGGTGGCAGAGTTGTCATGAGGCCTGCGATTAGTTGGGTCTTTTCAGTGGGTGGCTGCAGGGTGTGCAGCTGGGGTAGCTATTGCCATTAGGACCTAGTTAATTAGTGATCAGAGCGGGCCATCCTGCTTGCACCGATTTGGTACTAGAAAGTGATGGGGGAGGTAAAGGGGTTTTTTTTGCTTTATTTCATATGCCATCACTAAGAGTACATTATACGAGCCCCTTTTGACACTTGCTCACTGAAGCCAACACAGGCACCATCAGTTTTCTACAATGTTTGTCCCAACCCCTGAAATAAGCCATTATCTTTATTACTAGTTCATGCTTGGACTTTGTGCTTATATAGTAAATTAAAAGGAGATAAATTATCTAACCATGAGTTGGGTCTTTTAGAAATAAAGCAGTGCAGGGGATTTTTTTTGTTGTTGTGTTGGTGGTTTTGGTTTTTTTTTAAACTGTCACAGGCTGTGCACCTAAGAATTGAATTGTAGGGGCAGTTGATCCTACCAAACCTTGAGCCATGCAACCCCCCCACCAGTGGTGGCAGTAGCACACCCACCAGTTGGTTGCTGGGAGCCAAAATGGCTCAGCTTTCCTGCAGCTCTTGTGCATGTGGAGCTTCCTTCAGGGAGTATTGTATTTTAGTGCTTTAATCACAGCATCTTTGTTAAATCCTTGCCTCACTATAAACGTACAGCAGCAAATGAAACAGTTGAAGGTGAGATTTCTGCTAGCTCCTGCTCCTTGGGAGTAGCATGAAACAGCCAAACACATATGCTAACCGCCATAGCGTACTGTGACTACGCTTTTCCCTCTAGCAGATGGGAAAAAGTTTAGCAGCTTGCTTTTCCAGTATCGTGTGTTCCGGTCAGGAAGGGTTTATCGAGGAGCTTGCTCTAGGATGGTCATGTTTTGTCACTTTACACGGAGAAATTCTCCCTGGTAATCTGCGTCATGCAGCGTAAAGTGATCTTGACTCCTGCAGGAAGCCAGCTGCCACACTTTGTCACATCTGAGCAGCCCTGTCAGGCATAGCCTGTTCTCAGTGCCGAGCTATTGGCCAAGCAGCAACACAGAGCAAGTCACTGCCGTGAAACTCCATTTCTTCTGCTTGTGGCTTCAGTGTGCGCCCTCCCCTCTGGACCTGCAGCGCATCCCACTGGTGGATGCTTTAACCCGCCCTAAGGATAAACCATTTTTACCTGTAGTTACTACTAGAACATGTGGCCTGTGCCTCCAGACATGGAGAACTTGCAGCCATGGTGAATACACTGAAGACTTTTTGGGTTCCCGACTGATGTGATCATGGGCACGAGTGCCACAGCAGCCTCTAATGCAGCCCAGGAGAGCAGGAAACAAGTAACTAACACCAAACCCTGCTGTTCTAGAGCTGATGGGTAACCCCTTTGGGTCACAGGTGGGAGCAGCAATTTTAGGCAATCCCAATGCATGTTTCAACCACCTTCAGCTGAGACGTTCTGGGAGGGAACAATAAAGATGCATTTTCTGTTCAAAATAGGTGCAGTACTTCTTCAAGATTCTGGACAACTAACAGCCTGCACCCTCACCCAATGCAAGAGACATTGTACACAGAATGGTGTATTCATTCATTTATTTGTCCAATGTTTCAACCTGACTGAAATACAAGATCAACAAGAGCACTGTACTCCTGGCTATTATTACATGTTAGAACATAGAGTTTTGCACTTTAGACAACATTTAACACCATTCTATGGGGTACTGCATTGCTTTTATAAAGTTTAAAATAAAGATTTATTTTCAAACATGTGACTTTGGTTTATTTCATACATTACACTTTCTTGCAGAAAAAATAAAATTGTACAACTGCATAAATATAAAATTCTTCCACCATGAAAATGGTTAAAACATTCAATAAAGACATTAGCACCACAGTGTGCGATGCCTCCAGCAGGAAAAAAAAAAAAGGAAAATATACAAAGCAAAAAAGTTATGCCTATCACCGAGGAGAGTGATAGTCTGACCCGGACTCTCACACAACGTACTGGAGGATGAGGGAAAAAGGTGGAGAGAGAGACAGCATTCGCTACAAAGCACAGTACACAATCATCTACTCTCTTTAACTTCACTTAAGTTAGTTTCCCCTGCCACCCCTCCAAATAAAATACCCTAACACCACAGAAAAGTCAGAAGCCGTATGGAGTGCTGTTAAATATAGTCTCACAGGTGGGCCTTTCTTTGAAAAGGAACAAAACAATGAGAAGTATCATGCCAGTTCTAGTCCCATTGAGTATTTACACCTTGGACAGCAAAAGTCTTTGCTCACAAGAAGTAGAAAACAGATACAATACATGGCTTGAAAAATGACCAGAGTATGCACCTATAGTACTGTACACTAAATAAAATACACAAGGCAGCAATACTTAGGGGCCAGAAACACTGCTTACTACAAGTCAGTTATGGAATCATAATTTACAGTAAAGATGGGCATGTCCCAAGGCTCAATTTTGTTTTCTTTTGTCATTTACAGTAGAATAAATATTTGTGGCTATTGCTACACTTTGTTTACATTCTAACCTAGTAAATGCAGAAAGCTAGTGTAAAGCATATAGATTACGTGTAGGTCCCATACGTATGACAGTTTGTTCAAGACTAGTAGGTTTTCTTTTTTGTTCTTTTTTTTTTTTTTAACATTTTTAAATGGCTAGGAAGAGGGGGGGGGGGGGGGGGGGTGGGGCTGACAAACATAGTACTGTACACTAAATAAAATACACAAGGCAGCAATACTTAGGGGCCAGAAACACTGCTTACTACAAGTCAGTTATGGAATCATAATTTACAGTAAAGATGGGCATGTCCCAAGGCTCAATTTTGTTTTCTTTTGTCATTTACAGTAGAATAAATATTTGTGGCTATTGCTACACTTTGTTTACATTCTAACCTAGTAAATGCAGAAAGCTAGTGTAAAGCATATAGATTACGTGTAGGTCCCATACGTATGACAGTTTGTTCAAGACTAGTAGGTTTTCTTTTTTGTTCTTTTTTTTTTTTTTAACATTTTTAAATGGCTAGGAGGAGGGGGGGGGGGGGAGAGTTTTGCTTACAATCAGCTGCTTTTTATGTCAAATTTAATATCAAAGCGTCCCTGGAAGCGGTCTTTGTCGCTGTACTGGATGTTCTGCCCATAGGCCCTGCATTCCACACGCACCTCGATGTCGTAGGTCAGGTTGGTGAACTGCACTGCCACCAGCGGCTGCAGGTACCGTGGCTGCAGGAGCTTGCCGTAGTAGGGGTAGTACTGCAGGGCAAAGCCAGGGTAGCCGCCCATCCCATAGTACTCCACTGTGCCTATTTTGTCTGCATCGTCCTCTCTCTAGGGAGGCGGGAAGAGGAAGAACAAACCATGACAATCACCCAAACTCTACCTTTTGCAGCCCTTTTCCCTAGCAGCATCTGTTTTTCACCGAGACCGCGACCTCTCTTTGGTCATCACTGATCCTCGTCTTGACAGCACGAGGATGGTCCCGATGGTGGAAAGGACACTTAAGTGCCGTCTAACCAGCAGCTGCGCAATAAGCACCTCCCAGCACACATCAGCCAGGAAAAGGGCTTTTCTTTATTTAAAAACTCAACCGCATCTTTACGCATTCAGAAGTCACCACAGCTTCCTGTCGCACCAACGTGCTATCTTTGGCTAAAAAAAAAAAGTTTGCTGTTTCTCAGCTGCTTTACAATGCTGAGTAAAATACCTCTTCCCTGGGGTCCTTTTTTCAGCCATCCCTGCTAAGAGCTCCAGTACAGCACTTGGAAGCAAAATAGCTACTTTCGAGGATACCCTTTGCTATCCGACCCTGCTTTTACCCCTCCCTGTGAGGGCAGCGCTAACTGTCAATTCGTCACCAATGGGGTTTTGAGAAACTCCTGTTCCAAAGGGGGAGATATCCCAAGTAAGAAGCACCCCCGTTGTCTGCGGAAAGGCAGAGAAGGGTCACTACACTTGGACAAAGACTTAGACAGCCTTCCCCTGCAGCTTCCCGACTCTGCTCTACTGTATTTCAACTTACCTTGGCAGTGCAGTGGACAGGGATGAGATACGGGTTGTATTTTGCCATAACCTCTGGAGGGAGGCTCTCATTTACCGGAGCCTAGAAGAAACCCAAAACAAGGGGATGTTACACACCGGACACTTCTCTGCAGACTGCGGCACCTTTGCAGCAGCAAAGCTCTAGTGGTACCAAACACGTGCCATTAACCGGAATCCCTTCTAGCTCAGTTTCAGAGGCAACAGCTCCTGGTGGTAGTTCTTGGGACAGACACGCAGCGTAACACAACTAGAAGCCGGGGAACTTAACCCAAGCAGAGGTGCTGTCTGCTCTTACAGCTTCCCTGCTGTGGATACCAAAGCAAGCAGATCAGCCTATTTTCCATTTCGTGGTGTCATTGAGGAAGAGCGTTTCACGGCAGAGTGCTAGCTAGCGGGGCTTGTTTGTGCAAAGCCCAGGCAGCGGCAGGAAGAGACCCGCTGCTGCTGGAGGATGTGCCACCTGCCTGCCAGGCGGGTGCAGCTAGGACTGGAAGTGCACAAGAAAGAACAAAGAGTGGCAGTCACACCCTGAGGTTGCTGAACTTTGACACCACCTACAGGGAAGGACAAAGGCTCCGAGTATGTCAGGGAAAGGTGGGAGTGCCAACTCTGATGTTGGTCTTCGGCTTCTTAACAAGTGCAGTAGTTTTTGCTTCACAACCTTGCAGGTCTCAGATCTGCTTTACACACACCTTGCCCGACACAAGAGCTATGTAAGGTCTCTGCTGGAGCGTGGGAAACAAATACTGCCTTGGATACACACCATTTCTAAACGAAACATGTAAAGTCATTCCTTGACTAGACCCTGCTGTCTAACGCAGTCTGGAGCTCTTCAGAGCTCTGTGGCAAAGAAAAGAGCAACGCACCAAACCCTTCTCTTCCCCAGTCATCAAACGTGCGCATCTTACATCATCCCACAACCACCGCGTACCAAGCACAGCACATTCCTGCTAAAACGCACCCACTGTTTCCACCCTGGATCAGATGAGCCAAAATTCAACTCATTTCTTTTAGCACAGGGCGGGCTCCCTTTGAAGAAAAATGTTCCTCAAAACATTAGCTAGACAGCACCATTCCCCGTCCTCGACTGCACTGACGGACAGTGGTGAAGGTGGCTTAGCACACCATTTCCACTGTTTTCCATCCAGAAGATGGAGCGGCAGGTTTTGCACACCACCTTACTCAATAACGTGTTCTGCCACTGAATTCTTAGAGAATTTTTTAGCATTCCATAGAATCATAGAATGTGTTGGGGAAAAAACTAGAAGTAAAAGCCATTCCGTCCAGATTAACATCCTTCAGCATTACTGCAAACATGCCTTCAGGTGCAGCACAGAGCAAGCGGGTGACAGAGACATGCTACAGCATCTGAGAAACTGCATTAAATAACCTAAAGCTCTCCTCGCCTTTCTTGCAATAAGAGCCATGCCTGACTCTCAGATGTAGTTTACGCTTTATAGACTGTGTATCAGTCTGATGGTGAATATTAGCACGACTTCATTTAATTAAGTGGTCTTAGCAAGGCAGGCAACTCTACACTGCCTGAGTAAAGAATGGAGTAGATTGGGACATGACACGACGTACTGATTTACCACAGATAGAGTCGGTCCGGGACGGTCCCATGGAAGCACAGAAACTTAAAATGGGTTTTATCATTTGAAGAAAATACCCCGTTAGAGCAATTCAGTTAGGAGGCTCAGAAGGTACCAGATAAATAACCAGGAGTTTGCACTGTGAGGTTCATTGCTCCTTGTTACCAACTTGCGGTGTGCAGTTTTCATTGCTTTTTAATGAAAAGTATTTTTAAAGCCAGTTACTCAAACCACCTCCCAACTTCTCCTCTGCAGAAAGGGTTTAATACTGATCTCTCTCCAGAGACAGAAAAGCAGGCACAGCAAATCTGCAGCCAACTCCTCCTCCTTATCAGTAGCTTCTGCTAGAAAGGGAAGAGGTACTTGCCTTAGGTTTGAAGCCGATAATTCTGTTGAGCTTGATGAGGATGCATGGTTTGCCATCCCTGTACCCAAAGGTGGGATCATTTATTCCAGAACAGTTTTCCAGCCATTCACGTTTGAATTTGCAGACCTTCTTCTGGCCCTGGGCGTCATTATATGGTCCTCTCTCTTTGTAATCGGTAGGTGTGTCTGTCACGGTAGGGGAACGAAAAGACAACCGTATGCAACGTGACCTTTTGCTTGTCAGGAACAGCAACACTTACGCTTCACTGTGTAGTTAGGACATCCCCTGCGTCCAAACAGGTAAGTGACACCACAGACCTGCACCCAGCCACCCCCCACGTGTGGGCTGGTCCCAGACCAGCAAGTCTGCGGGGGTTTTGTTTTTTAACTGAGAGTTCTTCCAGACTACAAGAGAACAAACACATTTGTAATCCACTGGCTCAGGGATTTTTTTTGGCAGCTTTTACAAGCAGGTTCCCCTCAGATTTTACATGCACGTATTACGAGGTGATAGTCTCATTCTGCATTATCACATCTAATCTATTAAAGGCTAGTACCTCCCAGATGTTTTGCTGCATTGCATCAAGAGGACCGACACTGGCTTTAGCAAAGTCGTCAGTAAAACCCCCGTGGGTTCAGAGAGGATAAGGTCAGCGCCACGTGCTTTTCAGAGCCAGCTGCAACTTTCTCCAAGTGAAATCTGGGAGTTCCCAACCATATAACCTCTACAATAAGCTTCTAGGTACATCCCTGGCCAAGTCCGGTCTGTCCAAACTAATCACTTAATGAGCAGCCGTATGACTGAAACCAGAGCCTGCCAGTTTACCAACGTGCCGTTGGTTACAATAAAAGGAACAGCCAAAGACAGAGACCGCCACTGCTCACCCTCGGCTTCTGATGGACCTGACGCAGAGGCATTGGTCAGAGCCCTCAGCTGCAGGAAACAATTGAGACTTACCCCCACAGTCCTGAAATACTATGTTTTCAGTTTGTTGATCAGCGCTGTAGTCCTTTAAGAACTTCTCAAGGTTCTTCACATACAGGTCAAAACTTTTGGGATCGGAGGCAGTAAAGGAAATTTCTGTCTTTTGTACCTGGGGGATTTGAGTCAGTCCTAAGAAAAGCAAAATCAGGAAGAAACCATTAAGTACACCTCAGAGTTGCACAGCCTCCAGGCAATGCAACGCACACCAAGAACGTAACTCATTCTAATAACCTCTATTTTTCAGACTTCAGGACTTGCACAAAACAGCTTAAGCTCACTAAAGGGGAGGCTCTGATGGGCTCTTATCTCCTCTTTCCAACAACAGTCTGGAATATTCGTCATGATGTTTGCATCACTAAGCAGATAAAAATCACAGAATCCAGAAGGGAGGCTATAAGTCAAGGTTTTCCTCAAGAAAAACAGCCAACCGCGGTCCCCTGCCCACTTCTGCCTCCTCCCCAAGGACAGAAAGGAAGCTGTCTGCGTGTGAGACCAACCACACACACACTAAAGTCCCACAGAAGCCTACTCTTATATATGTATCCCTAATAGGTTGACTTGAAAGTCTGCAAAACACACTGTGTATTTAGAATAAAAAGCAGAGCTGCCCACTCATGAACCCTCGCAATAAAATAGGAGAGGTTCCCCAAGTCAGGTATGGCCCCTGCCGGTTGTAATCCACGTTGCCTCTGTGTAGTCTCCCTTGTAGGATGCAGGGCAGGAGACATTTTCTCACTCGGTAAATTTGTCAGCCTGATCACTTTCTCTGGTCTTTTCACTCTGTAAGCAGGTATTTGATTGCAGAAATAGCCTTCTGAGCTCTCTAATCAGCAGCTCATCACCGAGTAGGTGAGTAGGAAATACCACCACACAGGAGAGATCTTTAAAAGACTGCCCTAGATTCTGGGCTCTGTAACTAGCTCCGCTTTTGACTTTAGGAGGATGAACAGAAAGAGAATGCATGGAGAAAAGAAGGGACTAGATACAAGTAATGCCTACAGATGATGAAAAGTGCCAACCCCTTTGCTTTTCATTATGGGACTTGGAAATAGCTGCTCCTGCGTGATGTTTAGGTCACATTTTAATTGAATGCATTGATGCATGGCTAACACTTTAAACTTAAGTAATGGGAACTGGAGTTCATGCTGCTTTTGTGACAGCCTGTGTAATCACCGAGGTCTTGACTTCTGCGCAGTTTGTCATCTTCATTTTAGCAAGAACAAGAAAAAGGAGCAGGGGGTCAGCATTTGCTTTGACAGCTTTCAGAACAGGCCTATTGCCAACAAGTTCCCCTGGTGCAAAAACTCAGGCAGCTTAGCTGGCTGGCCCCAGCCCACAGGAGCTTGTGACTCCAGCAATTTTTCCAAAGCCACTTGAGTGCTTCTGCTTAGTCCCTCCTCAAGCCAGCTCACCCTCCTCCCCCCCCCCCCCCGCGGCCCCCCCCCCCCTTACCCCCCACCTGCCGCCATATTCTCGCCTTTGCCACCTTCCACCCCGACTCT
>NW_008794443.1:5519433-5520907 GCF_000699145.1 Aptenodytes forsteri
GAGACACCCAGCGAGTAGCTCAGGGTTTCAAGTTTTATTTCAGGAAGCAGCTTTAACTGCTCAAAACTCCCTCCGGTACAAATTGACCAGGTTGAATGTTAAAAGTTTAGAAGCAACTTACTACTCCACTAGCAGAATTATGTCCTACCCTCCAAAGTCAGTGGCTTTCAACCCCTTTTCAAGCAATTACTTGCATTCTCGCTTCACAGATGGTTATAAATAAACATATATAAACTAAATAAGCCGGGTTCAATTTTAGTAAGGGACTTCAATCCCATCCCGCCGAACCCTCCTCATGTTACCACTCAGCGGGGAAGCAATAGGCTCAGAGTCACTTGAAGTGGCTATCTGGAATTGCAGCGAAGGCAGGCCTTGGTTCCTCTCCTGGGTCTGCCTCTTCCAGAGTTCAAGTTACAGGTGTGTCATTCAAGTGTATAAATATAAAATTCAAGAAAGCTTGGCCAGGCTTGTTAAGCTTCGGTCAGGCAGTTAAATTACTAGTTTCGCTCAGGACCTCTAAACCCAAGGAACTCCCCACCTCTATTTCTTTACCTTGTCCAAGGTAATGGGTAAAGGCACCCATGCAGACGTGGCAAAGGTGAAGCAATATACACCCTGTGGTGTGAAAAAATCCACCTAGCAGAATATCCCTGTTCTCTGGTTAGGAGAGCCTGGCCCCTGACAGTACAGTCCAAAGCCAACCCTCTGCCCATGAGACAAGTGATTCGGTTGGAAGAACAGATTGCCCATCCGAAGCATCCCTGTCTTGCAAATCTTCGCAGAGCAGCACTGAAGCCCAAGCAAGCACCTCCATGCAGCTGCTCTAGCGGCCAGTGCAAGAGAACCATTCCTGCCAGGTAGACTCAGCCTGTGGCCATAGCTGGGCTGCTTTCAGCCAAACTTTGGGCATTTACGGGTACTTGGATGAACCAGACTGAGCTTTGGTATAGCAGGTACTTTGTTCAGGACAAGAACTTCACTTATGAAGCGAGGAAGTAAATCTTTGTGAAGATGAAAGGCTTGTTATGAAAATAGCTTTATCCTGATTAAAAACATATTACTGGCTTCCACCACAAGCTCCATTCTCACATGCCTGCAACTGACCAGACAAAGCCCTAAGCACAGATCTGTCATTTCCTTCCTTGTTTTCCATCTGTACATCCCATAGCCAGAATAAAAGCTTCAGTGCTGTTATTAGAATAGCACTATCACTGAACCCTCCTTAAGCAATCTTGTTTAAAAAAAAGCGTTGATTTGATCCGACCAGAGGAGGTAACCTCTGCAGAACACATCCGTAACCTTTCTGAAACCTTCTCTCATCCCCATTAGGGGAACAGAAGCAAGGAGGGACAAGAAAAAAAATTACAAAGCTGAGCCATTCCAGTGCTACCTACAATGGGTTGCTAGACACCTAAGGAAGTATGTGGCCCCAATAAAGTACAGCGATAACTAAGCTTCTTAGCCATGCATAAGC
>NW_008794443.1:5520925-5527792 GCF_000699145.1 Aptenodytes forsteri
GGTGGGGGGTGGGGAGAAACAAAGCCTCAAGTGCTTCCATAGCCAGGGGTCTAAACAGCTCTCTCCACATCTTCAGACTATAATCTGTTTGCCACAGTTCTGCATCTCATGCTATTACTGCAGAGATGCACCATGGTGTCATGTGTGGTGATGCTGTTCTTCACATGTGGAAGAATCAAGTAACTTATTGCTAAAATACTGACAAACTACTTTAGGAAATTTCTGCAATTGGCTCTCAGAGTGCATTGCTAGGAAAGTGAAGATAGGCATCATGTTGACTGACACTGTCCACATAATGATGAGCGATGCCTTGACTTGGTAGCAGACACCACCTTCTATTGGCTTTCTAACTCTTGGATGTACAAAGATACCAAAAGCCAAAAAAGCATGTAAAGTAATTGATTTTTTTTTTTTCAGCTACAGTTCCACTTCTAAAACACCATTGCAGATTAAAATCACATTTATTCAACTTCATTTATAACCAGATTTTCCACATAGACTTTACCATTCTAAGCTGCAGGAGCAAGACCTCAGGAAAAACAGTGTCCTGAGGGTAAAGAAGAAGAAACTAGAAGTGGGTAGTCAGGCTTTGTTATCAGGAATGGGTTGTGTAAGTCCATAGTAACCACTCCTGCTTCATCATGCAATGCTCATTTCCAAGTACTGTATAATCTTGGTTCAGAATGAGTCTGAACGCTCCTGGGATGACACAGATGACAAATTGAGTGATCGCTATACCATTTCTATTTACCACCCCCCAGCTCACTAAATGAGGATAGACTTCAAAAGCCTCCATACCAAGCGATGTTTTTCCAAGCTTTAGTCACCCTCTACCTCATCCCCAAAGTGCAAAAAGCAGGTGCAAGTTTTCTACAAATGCAGCAAAGCCTGCTTGGCAGATAACATCCCTGGAGCTTGAGAGTCAGAGATTTTTCCAAACATAGGTACTGAGACAACAAGAGACAGAAGCAGAAAAGTGCTACTTCACAGGAGGTGGCATACACTCCTTGGGGCTTTCCTGCCACCTCCCTGCTGCTATCAGAGCTAAATAAGCCAAGTGGGGAATACACACCAGAGCTGCCTTTTCCAGGATACGCTCACTGCCCAGGCACATCATGGCCAGGCAGCACTTGGAGGGACACCCGAAATCCCCTGGCTCCAGCAGGGATTCTTCCAGCCGCCACTTAAAAAGAGCCTTAGGCAGCAGTGAGCTCTCTCCCCCCTGCAGCAGCCTTAGTGACAGGATGCTGTGTTTCAGAGGATGCACACCACAAGATGGCAGGATACACAGCCCAGTTTCTATTGGGGTGGGGAAGGGGAGGAGAGGAATGGAGTAGTATTTTTTAAACACTCAGTACATTGTGTTTAAGAGGCAATATCCTCATCCTTCCTTATTAGCAGGCTACATCCTCTGTGCTTAAAGCAGAGTCCGAGCCTGCAGCACACGTGGAACTGGGAGCTGGGGCTGTCGCAATGGCACGGCTGGACAAGAAAGTGAACTGCACTGTCCCTTCCCCCACCCCAAGACAAAAGAGGAGGAAAAAAGTATCATGGAAAGGTACAGAACTCAGCTTGCCCTGAAGCCCTGTATAACATTCCTGTTGCGTTCAATGCAGAAACCAATTAGCATAGTAACGACACTTGGCTACAAAAATAGCGCTTTATGGCTTTCAGTGTTACACCCATGTCAATAACTCAATAAAACATCCTGCAGGTTCTGCTGCTGTTATGAAATCTGTTGTATTTCAGAACAAGAATGATATTATAGCAGCCCCTACAGCATTTTCTCCTGCAAATCCTGAAGGGAAGTGTAGTGTCCCCTTTCCCAGCCATTTTGGACTGACACAGCAGTGACTTGCCCAGGGACAGAGCACTGTAACAAGAATAAAACCACGTTTTCTAGCTTCCTAGAAAACCCAGGGCTCTATCAAGCTGCCAATATACTTACTTGGCTTGCAAATCTTCCCACAAGAACCAGGAATTAGAATTGTATAACACCCTGTTTTATGTAGTTCACAGTCTGCCGGGGTCCCAGATCACAGAAAATTCTAGTTAGATGCTCACCAAGTGCAGGAGGGAACATGCCCACACGTGTGGGCAATGAAAGCCCAATGAACATGTGTTCATTGCCAGAAGAGCAGTTGTGCTTGCAGCACAGGGGAGAGCCCTTCGCAGCAGGGGAATCCAGGGGTTGCTGACCTCCCAAACACAGCAAAGCAGCAACTCACTACAGTATCAATCTCTGTGAAAGCCCACATTAAAAGGTTATTTTTGACTCGTTGTGGTCTAATGACTGCTGTGCTACTGGACGAGGAACAGACTCAACATTAAGAGCCAACCTCCACCACGCCTTACCCCTAGCTTGTCCACATCTGTAGAAAGAGTTGTCACATGATGCCCTGCAAAGGACCCTGTGCTATTAACTGGTATCTCCTTGAAGTTGTACACATGCACCATTATAGCTTGGTTCAAAACCCTTGTTTATTGAGCTGCCTACTGTCATATATTCAAGGAGCTGGATTTTGTTCCCCTTGATTTCAGCACATGTCCTGAAAGCCCGTTACAAAGATCCCTGATGACCTTTTCATTCTTCCTCTATTTTGATTTCTGTAGTACACGCTACAAGAGCGTCTTGAAATTCAGTTCCCTTTTTTGGTTAAAAAAAGGATAAGCCCCAGAAAAACTGGTGCAGAATGCAATTAAGATGAATAAAAATCCTGTGCAGGCTGAAATCTTACACAGAAATTTTACCACAGAGTTGCTCTGAAATTAGAATTGCAAACTGTTATTACACAGAAAGCAAACAGTTTACCTAGAGCGAGTAATTATGTGACATCAGGCTAAACAGCAGGTCTATCTGGATGTGACCCAAGATCCATGGGCTTCTTCGCTAATTATTTCACATCTGGTGAGACCACTGGGCTTCAGTCAGAGAAAAACACATTATTAAAATAACAACTACTCCCCCATTAGCTGCATCTGAAAAGCCAATATGGCTAACAGCTCTGGGCAGCATCAGTGACAGTTTAGTCTTTCCTGCAAATGTCAGAGACCATTGCAGAGACCAACACAGCCACCTTCAGTGCTTAAGACAGCATTTACCCCAGCCATGCTGGTACATTAAGAAGCGCCACACGCAATGCAGCAGTTCCAGTCTCTGTTCTGTCTTTAAAAAGTGCTGGTGGAAAAGCAATATCTAAAAAAGATGATTCTGTGCTGAGATATAACATCATTTGGTGATGGTAATGTTCCCTGTGTTGTTAGAGCAGGGCATAATCACAGCATAGCACTGCAGACAGTGGGGCTGTAAGACACCATGTGACACCAGAGCCAACTTCTGCAGCTACAAGCCATCAGCCTCACAATTGTCACTTAAATACCACTGTTATTAAAAGCTTCTGAACTGTTTTACAGAGCAACTGGAGACAGATCGTTACCATCCCCAGTGCCAAGCAGCCTCAAGGTCATTTGTAATGTGGGAAAGCAGCAGTTGCACAGCTCCCCCGCCACACTCTGAGCAGCCGCTGGCTGCAGCCGGAATCAGATAGTGCAGCAGAGCCTGGACAGGCAGAACAGGGAACCTGCGGCAAGGGCTAGTTACTCCATTTGCCCCTACCCAAGGCAGGCTGGCCACAGACACTGCTCAAGTGATCATTTTAATTTTGAGCAGAGACTTATTTTGTCTAGTAAAGATAGGTCATGCATCAGCAACTACAAGACCCACCTTTAACCTCCCATGCCACATGCAATTGAAATACCCATTAGTAAATGCTACCATCTCCCTTAGACCACACAGTGTAGTTCAGTGTTGGCTAATACAATTCAGTAAGCACACCCACAATTGGTAGGGTCCCCTTTCTCCTTGTGCACCCCAGTTTCACAGGTAAAGCTAACATTTTACCTTTGTCCCTTCACTTACCCATGGGAACACAGTGGCTATGAAGAAAGAAAAACTGAACCCAGCTTCTTCATACAGCTCATTCCCAAATGAAGCCTCTTAGCCTCACTCCATTGCTTCAAGTTAAGGGTAGGGAAGAGCAGCAATCCAGGTTCAAGCTCCTCTTGGACAGGAAGCATATTTCATGTGATGCAACCTTTAATTCTAGCAGGATTGCCTTCAAGCCCCAGTACTGTTAACACAGAAGGCTGAGAACATACCCACCCCCTACAAATATGTGTTACAGCAACAACATGCTTATTTCATCCTCCTTCTTGAGGTGAGTAACCAACCCGCCTCCCCAGAACAGCTTGCATCAAGTCAAACATGGGCCTCCTATTTAGTTACCTGGAGGTGCCACTCGATCCTGGTATTTGGGCTCAAATTCACTGACAGTGAGCAACATCACTTGGATGGTCCCAATGAATATACCTGCCAGGCAACCGTAGAAGATGACATAGAAGAGGAGGATCTTAACTGCAAGAGGAAACAAACAGAAAGAGGAATCAAATCAAGCCCAAGGCAGTCACATTTCAGGACAAAGTTTCCAACCTTTGCCACTTGCAAGGAAGAGCCCAGCACACTGCATTGAGATGGCAAGCCCTGCTGCAGAGACATATATTTAACAGTGAGATTATGCCCTGACGCAGACAGAAAACGTAAGTCATTCCAGTCATTTGGGGGGCTGGAAGCATGAGCCCCTGAAAACCTAGAAATCCATGAATCGGCATTTAGGATTGTAAAACATGAAGATTAAACCATGTTATTCCATATTTTAAAGGATCCTTTGGCTGACCCAAAGCTACCATCACACACTATCACAGGTGACAGACTTTCAGTGAAGTAAGTGCCCAACGGCAAGAAGCCATGCTATGGGTGTGCTCTGAATGACACCCATTCCACAAAGCTCTGGGCCTCGAAGCTATTTCCAGGACAGTCTACAGTAAGTGGTACATTCAGGTTTACAAGCAACTGTAAAGCCTGA
Source organism: Aptenodytes forsteri (assembly GCF_000699145.1). NCBI lineage: Eukaryota > Metazoa > Chordata > Aves > Sphenisciformes > Spheniscidae > Aptenodytes > Aptenodytes forsteri. The sequence goes on from NW_008794443.1 coordinate 5,525,848, forward strand.
TCTCCCCTAGTAATTCAGGCTATCGCCTCCATTAAAGACAACGGGAGCAGAATTCAGGCCCAATACTCAATCTCAAACATAGGAAAGTACTCGGACATGTCACAGTACTACAGGTTTACCAGTCTTGTATGTCTACAAAGGCGCTCCTTTGGGTATGAGCACTGCTCATACCAATTAAAAAGCAAATTACATAATAACGAAAGACTGAATTTAGTTTTGGTCTAAAGGGAGATGCCTAGAATAATCCGGGGGGGAGGGGGGGTGGCATGGGTGGAGATGAGCCTGGAGACACAGCATGGCTCAGACTCTGGGTATCAGTTACCACTTTACAAGGATTACCTCAACTGATTAACTGCACAGTAACATGCTGTACTAGGCATCACCACGCTGCCTACGGGAAGGATAAGCCAGCCCATGCCAAGCAACTATATGCTAATCAGGCTGCAGGAACAAGCAGGCCAGCGCAGAGGCCAAAGAGTACTTGAAAGAGAGCCTGCTTGATCTCGGACTGTCTTCATCTAATTGCAGATGAAAAGGAAGTGGTTTATTTGAAGGACTTGAAGTGACCAGCTACAAGAGAAGGGGAGGAAGCAGTAAGTGGAAGTATTCCTCCTCTCTCCTCAGCCCCATCGTAAAAGAGCTCCATCAGTGGAGAAGCCTCCTGATGAAAGCAGGCAGTTCTGGTTGTTTTCTTTTCAAGCCTATGAAAAACAGGCGAGCAGGAAGGACAGCCAGCGACACGGAGGCTGAGGGACACTGTCAGAAAGGCATTCCATCCTCTTGTCTTCCTCACGTGCACCGGAGGCAGGAGAAGTAGCCAGGGCTGGCGGGCAGAGCTGGGTGCGGTAGTGTGGTGCTCCAGGAGTTAAAAGCACTCTTTGGTATCCAGGCAGCGTAAAGCAAATGGCTGTGACGTCAGGGACGTGTGGAAATTTTTTCCAGAGCACGGTCATAGGAGGTGCTGTTGTAACAAACCAAACACTAATGCTGTTGTCTGCAGCGTAACGCCTTTGAGTTTTGTAATATCAAAAGGCAAACGCTGGGAGGTAGCTTATTTAATTAGGTTCCCAGCCAGGATGCTCTTAACGCCAAAGACACCTTAAAGGTCAAAACCACTCCTAGGTCTCAGAAAATACACAGCAGGTCTAGCGACCGAGCACGACAGGGTTGAACAAGAAAGCTTCCCGCAACAGGTAGGTTTATAACAGAGGAATCGGATCATCAGCCTGCAGATCGACTCCACAAATGGAAATCAGTCCTAGGCAGACAGGTACAGGCACTCTGGGAGAAGGACCTGGTTCAGCCTCCACATTTGAAGCACTGCGCAGTTGCCTGGTGCCTCAGGAGCAGAAAATACCTATCCATGCGCACCCACAACCCAATTCTGCTCACGTAAAGATACAGCAGAAGCCTGCTCTAGTCCGCCTGCCTGCCAGAGCTAAAGCTGGCAGCTCAGGATGTGGCACCTCCAGCTGATCCGTTACAACAGGAGCCGAATTCAACATCGCAAGGGTGGCACACCAGCTGTGGCTGGCAGCAACTGGAAGACTGTATTTGCATAACGGGAACGTTAAAAGCCTCTTAATCTGTTATTTGTGCAGCACCTAATAAATACATCACGAGCATTAAATCACAAATGCACATATAGCCATTTCCTTCTTGCAGAGGCATTAAAAGCCACTTGTTCTCTCTCGACGAGGTAAAATTAGCTCAGTTTCCTTTATCCAGAGAAAAGGGGAAAAAAAAGAAAAGCCACCCTGAAGTCCAAGGCAGGTGACGGCCGGGAGGGCAGGCTCCCCCGACGGCGATGCTCCCGGGCCGGGCCAGCCGCCAGGGAAGGAGACCCAAGGACGAGGCGCCCTCACCAAGGTCGGCCCGCCCCGGGCTCCATCCCGGGGCCGGGTGCCGACCCCGCCTCACCCCCGGCCGCACCTGAAGTCAAACC
>NW_008794443.1:5529816-5545438 GCF_000699145.1 Aptenodytes forsteri
GGCCATCAGAGCCACCCTGCCCGCTCGCCTCCCCTGTACAAGGGGCCTGCGGCTCCCCGGCAACCCCGGCGGGCCGCGACACCAGTGCCGCACGGTGCTTCACAGAGTCCAGCACGGCTCTCCCGGGGATGCGGGGGGCGAGCGGCGTGCGGGGTCACCTTGTGTCCCACCAGGGAGGAGCTGAGGGAGGCCAGCATGCCAGGGGCCTCGGTATCTCAACCTGGGAACTCATCCTGCTGACCCGCTCTCACCAATCCTACACTTGTACCTTGCAGGAAAACAGAAAAAAAGGAAAAGGGCATTTTAATGCACCATTAAAACTATCGTTTTAATCTGTTCTGTGATCACAGGTAGCTAACGTGCCTTGATCCCACAGTACTGTTACAGGACAGCTAAAGTTACACGTGATCCTTACCACCATGTTTCCAAAGCGTATTTAGATTAACTCTGACTTTCTTATTTGGTTGCAATATTGTATTCTGCCTATTTTCTTGCCCTTAAGCTACTGACATGTTCTCTCAACTTTAACTCCATTCTCCTTTTTCTTTTTGGTCTGGGAATCGTGATGATGATAAGCTGGGCCTTTCCTGGTATCTCCTAGCAGGTGCATGTTCTTCTGGAAGCTACCTGCAAGAATGACTTAGCCTGAAATTGAGGACCACCCAACCAACCAGCCTCAGCATGTTCTTCTTGGACCTCAAGGAGAAGTAGTCCGGCCACCATCATCTCCTACCCTCCCTATGCCATTAAGCTAGCAGTCAGGGGACAAGTCATAATGTGGCACCCGTCTCCAAGCGATCCATGGTTACAACCCAGAACCAGCCCCTGAAGCAACCAACCGAGACCTGCTTTTTTAGGCCATCAGCCCCAGCCTACTGGAGCCGCACGGGGTCTGCACAGGCCAGATACCCTCAAGGTCATGCCACCGTTCACGGCAGCGGCCGAGCACGGCCTCCTTAGCTGTAGGCATACGACCAGACTTCTCAAAGCCGTGCAGGCTTGTGGGTTAGAAAGAGGACGGGTATCACGCAGGGGGTATAGAGAGGTCGTGTGCCTAGAAGGCTGTGTGTGTGTTTAATTGGGAGTGTCCGGTTTGCTGAACGCTCCATGATACATTATGCATGATCAAAGGGAGCCAGGTGTGCCACATGGATTTTCATCCTAAGTTAGGAGAATCAGCTCTCAGTGGCATTTATGTGATCGAAAAGGGCTGATCAGCTAGAGGGAAGAGGATAAATGGCATCTTTCTTTTTTCCTTGGTGTCTGGTCAGAGCTGGTCTGTTGAAGAGACCTGCTGATGGTGGGTGATAACAAAAGCAAACACAGACAGCAGTATCTGATACCCAAGCGAACATCATCTACGCTGCAGGGAGGACAGTATCAGTTACAAGTTAAGGTGGCTGTGATTACAATCAAGCCAATAAGTAGACGAGCACTGTTGGAGGAAAAAAACACCCATTTTTCACTCCCAGACCTCAGCACAGTTGCCGCTGTAGCCAACTAGGCAGTTTCTCTCAGCTGCTGGGCCACCAGGTCTGCACTGGCCACTGGGGAACTGAACCAACTCTCCTTCTAATGCCCTGGGCACAGTTTGTGGCTTAGGTATGCTACCCTACAAAAGGCAGCAGTTTGGGAATTATGTGTGGGTGCGCGGCAGTGTCGCCCAAGCATGAAGTCTACTCATCAGACAGCCTACCCTTGGATGCTCTGTCTGGCATTATCCACGGGCCGGGACTCGGCTCATCTAGTCTGCAGAGGAAAACACCACACAAGTTGGTTCAGGGCACGTGGAAAAGCAGCAGTCAGTGCAGCCCTTCCCTCCTTGCCTTCTGCCTGAGCAATGGGGTCATCCAAAATAAAACAGGCATGGGGTATTCAGGCAGGTTCATGGTGATATTAAAATCAGGGAAGCTTTGAATGGGAGTACACCCTCCCACAGCATTATTTCCTAAGACCACGGAGAATGAGTTTGGAGAAAGTGGCTAGAGAATATCTCAATAATTGTATCACGATTACATGGTAAATGGCCACCCAGAAACACAATCCTCCTCTGAGCACATTCTCACCGTCGCTACAGGCTCTAGTGGTGCTGGTGGAAGCTGAGCTGCAGGAGCTCCTGGCTTCATCAGTGTTTGTTTAAGGATCACTGGGAAACTCTCTCCTCTTCTGCAAGCGTCTGTATTTCTGTATGAATACACAGAGAAGTCCTGTTGGGTTGGCAGTGGCCAGCGATACCAAATCCCTGTGACTGCAGAGGCTGGGGTGTGCAGGATCTGGAATAGGCAAAAGGCCCTTCATGAGGGTCGCACACCGTTCCTGCAAACTCTTTTACACACCCGAAGCCTCAGTCTCATGCACGCTCAGGGACACGCACTTTACTTGATGTCGGTGAATTATCCTCTCAGAATTGGCAGAACTAATAGGCAACGGGGTGCCGAATTTTATTCAAATTTACTGTTTGTTTGGCTGTTCAGATATCAATCAGGCCGTCTCTAAGGCCACCACTATATGATCTGATTTTTTAAGGCGATAAGGGCCTGAGGCAACGTTTGAAACTGCCAAGAACAAAATGTGCAGAGCGATCCATGTCCAGGAGATTAGCTGCAGGAGGAAGGATGGGGCTGGGGAAAGTTGTGCACCGGCACCCAGGAAGGAACAACCTGCAAGATGGAAGTTGTTAAGGGTTTATCTTGCTGCCCTGAGGAGTTAGCATGTGAACAGCACTGATTTTCTCCGGTGGGTTTGGGCATAGCCACCAGTGAGATCCCTGCTTCCTTTGGGTCTCCTGCCTTGCAGGACTGGGAGAAAGCATCTAGGGCAAGGAGAGGTGTCTCACTACAGGGTAGGAGGGTGGACAGTTACTTTTGATGCAGCGGCAGAAGAGAAGGGCCCAGCGCAGAGCAAAGCAAAGTGAAGATTTGTCCAGCTTGGTGACTATTCTGCCCATTAATGCCATTTGTGGGGGAAAATGAGACTGTGTGGCTGACGGCCACACGCAGGAACTTTAAGTAATGTGTGATCTCTAGAAACATTGAAGGTGGCTGGGGATGATGCTGCGATATGCAGCAGACGAAGGAGAGAGGCACACTGGGGGGGGGGGGGGGGGGGGGGGGGCCCCCAGCACAGACTGCAGGACCAGGTGCTAATTATAAGATGACAGAAGTGTGCAAAATGGCCTCAAGTAGTTACTATTCGTGGGCTGCCACTGCAAACAAAGAGGGCTGGGCATCCTCAGGCTGGCATGCCTGGGAGCTGGAAAAGGGCAGCTGCTCAAGAGCTTGGCACCAAGCCTGCATCACACACAACAGGTGAGAGAGGGCGAGGAACAAAACGGGTGACGAGAGCTACCGCAGCCCTGCAGACTGTGAGCGAGAGGCCGGGTGGCACACGGGCATTTTACACCCCTCTGGGAGCTGCAAGGGGCCTCAAAGGGGAGAGGAGCGACCCTTGAGAACTGCCCTCAGTGCTTCAGCGAGGCGAGTGTCGGCGTGTGGTCCCCACGCCATCTTCCTGGTCCTGCGGGGCACTGCCTTCGGACTGTCCTCCGATTTTCTGCCTGGGAGGTTCAGGAGAAACAGAGCCCGCTCAGGGACTGCTGCACATTACACTGGCTCAAGTAGGGTCTGTAGTCTCCCAGAACACAGTATGACAAAAATAGCTTTCAAGTCTTCCTCCTTCCCCTCCTTGTCCTCCCCCAGATGTGGGGTCAGTAGGGATTAGGCTTATAGACATATGTGGCTGGTCCTCTGAGCACAATGACTGCATTTGAACAGATTAAGTGCATATAGCTGTGCAAGCTGAGGTAACTAAGTTCAAAAAATAATGAACTGGTAGGCACTGAGAAAGTAAATATATATAAAGATAACCTCCCCCCAAATCCAGCCATGGGGCCAGTATTCTTTTCTTTAATATCAGTTTGATAGTTGTGTAATATAACTTGTGGAGGTGCCTGCACAGCTCACCCTTGGCAAAATGATGTGGCAAGCAACAGCTGTTAAGATGGGTAAGTGAGTGTAAACAGCATGTGCGGATGGAAAAGCCGAAAGCGTCTGAGAGGGCATTTGCCCAAAACTGATCATGCTGAAGGGGGAAACAACTGATCATGCGAAAGAGGATGGCAGCCATCAGCTGGATTAAACAGTAACCAGGGAATGACAAAGAGAATTTTGAAACAAAGAACGAATTTGTCTGAATAGCTGTATAAAAGAAGCATAAAAATTTGTAATGGAGCAGGGAGAGGCTTCGGACTGGGAACAAAGCAGCAGTCAAAACCCAGTCTGGCACATCACAACCTCTGCCGAGACCAGACGCAGGAGCTTCCCCATCCATGAGACACCGTCAGCAGCCGGCACCCAGCGCGTGGCCTGACCCTGTGGGGTGCAGCATGTAGGGACCCACACTTCGGTTGTGTGTGGGTGATCTGCTGGGGTGCCTTCCCACCAGCGGGTGCATTAGCTGACTGTAGGGAGTAGTGTGGGCACCCCTAGAGCTGGAGTGGCCACAACCCCAGTGGGAGCGGGGTATAAGTGGGGGGACCCGCACTCCCAGAAGTGACCCCGCTGCCAGTGAGAGGGGGGTGGGTGCCTGCATGTGTGGGATGAGAACTTCTGGGGATTAGTTACAGAAGTGTGTTTAGGAACTTGCAGGAATTTATTACCGTTTTCTAAGTGTGTAACATTGTGGTTGAACTGCTGTATTACTGACATAGATCCTGAATGTATAGTTCACTGATTGTCAGTTAATTACATGTCCTTAATAAAGCAATAAACCATTTCAATCCTGATTTGGTTTAACCTGCATGAGCTGAGCCATTTTTCCCCTGCAACAATGACCAATTGATGTAAGTTTTTGACCAATCCTGGCAGGAGAAGGCCTATATGCTCAGTGATCGAGAAAAGATTCACTGCATGTTGAACTGGAGACTAGGTGCAGGAAAAGGGATGGTTTCTGGGGTGGACTGGCTGGCAGGTGGAGACAGAAAAGGGGGATGCAATAGAGACAACGTGCTGTGTGCCTGGTGTTTGATAACTGGGATAAATACTTCTGGTGGACGATACAGAGTTCCTCTGGCTGAGCACAACCACCAGTAGTGAAACCTGCTGAAACCTGCCAGCTATCAACACTGTTCTGATGGAGGCAAAGGCAACTTGTGAAGGCAGCAGAAGTCAAACCATATTGCCAGAATTTCTCTTTTTGGCTGATGCAGCAAAAATGACTCTTGTCTCCTCGTTGAAAATAATATGAAAATACTTTCTTGCATGAAATCCACCCTGTTTTCTTTGGCACATCTGGAAGTGACCGCCACACAGGGAAGAAGCATTACCCAGGAACTAGCTATGAAGCTGGCAAGAACTGCACGTGTTTTGTGACAACGGGAACCTGGAGCCCTCACTGGAGTGGCAGCCAGCTTCCTGGTACGCAGCCACCAAGCTCAGGCAGCTACGTGAGCTCCCGATGTGGCCAGCAGCTGCAAGTCTGGGGGACTGATTTGGCTTCACCCCTGCTGGTCCAAACAAAATGGTCCCCATTCATCTCCTGCTGGATATAGCAGCACTGTGCAGCATTAAATAAAACAGGCTGTCATTAGTTTTCTGTCTTGGCAGCAAGATCACAAGGCTTCACTCTCCACTTGCTCCTAACCATGGTTCGTAAGGGGTTTCTGATGGCAGGTTTTATTCGGGCACCAGCCTGCTCGGCTGCCCCAGTTAGAGCTCTGCTGTCTCCAGGGCCAGCCAGTCTGGGATGTCCAGCACGAAACCAAGTCAAAGAACGAGAACTAAATAAACTCCAAAACTATTTTGAGGCCTGCTCTAATAGAGTTTAAAAAGAAAAACAAAATCAGAGTGGAAAAACATTTCTATCTTTAGCCATCAGGAGCAAGACTTATCTCAGCAGCACCACACAGGAGCTGGCAATGGGAATGGTAAGTTAGGGTTCGACTTGTTCCTATACATCTTCTTTTAATTGTTCAGTCAGGGCCACAGTGGGATGCTACATGATTTACAGTGCCTGCCAGAGGCCTTTCTCTTCCTCCTCCTCATGGGAGGTCCTTTCCCTAAAACAACTCACAGATGTCTGTGATAATTTTAAAGATTACTCCAGCATTGTCCACACTAAAAGTTCTTACCGACTGAAGGTAGATGACTCTGCAAACCGAGAAGCCTGCTGTCCACTGTGGGCTTTTTGGTGCTCTTTGCTTTGGTTTGAGTTGTCTGGTTCCACTGCAACGTCCTGCAATGACCAGCACTGCACCCTCACCTGCAACACAATAACACAATACATGTAAAAAACAAACACATTTTGACTGGAGAATCTCTCTCCAGTCCTCAACATCCAGTCGTGACAAAAGACATCATGCAGCCGTGACGGGTATCATGACAAAAGACATCATGCAGCCGTGACGGGAATGGTCTGTCTTCGTTCCCCTGATGTAAATTCGGTGCTGCGGTAACGATGCTGGAGTCTGAAATTCCCTTTTCTCTTTTAACCAGTCCTGCGCAGACTGCAGCACGTCACACAGCCTGAGAGGCATTCGCATACAGGCCAAAGGAGGCAGACACACATCTAATAGGAGTTTAAAAAGCACTGAAGTCTTTCTCATTATAATTAGTAGGAGTTAAGGACCTGACCTGTGTGGATGATTTGAAAAGCTGGATGGGCCTCAGTTTGTATTTTTAGATGCTTGTGTACCTTGGAAAATCTGCTTTGACTTTCCACAGTTCAGCCTTTCTGCTCAGATAGCCAGGATACATTTGACGTGGACATTTGTACCAGACCTGTGTCAATGCCGATCTATTCTGCAAAGGCATGATGGGAGCTTGTGTCACTGGGGTCCACAGATCCATCAGGCATTTCTCAGAAACTATCAATTCTGGCTGAATAAGACACCACAAGTTACAGGCAGAGGGAAGTGAACACCGTAAGCAAACCACTCCATCACGTCTGGTCTAACAATGGGACAGGTAGAGGAAGACAGCGCATGAAGTGATGCTGCTGTTATTTACATAAGGCGATACCTTTGTTTTTCTGTTATTTAAACCCTATTTATCAGTTGAATAACGCAAACCCTTGGAGGATAAAATCTTGACAAGACCCCCAAGTCAGGCAGAATTTTGACCTGTACTTTTTTTCTCACGGGAAACATCCCCAAAATACCAACATGCAAATCTGTTGTTCTGCATGTTAAAAGTATTCCCCAGGCAACCAGGATCGGGAACTGAATAGAAATTCCCCTTTTTCCCCACCCATATTTTCTTTTGAAAAAGCAGTCACTACTGGTAATCAAAGATTAGCTACTATCGCCTGATGTTCAAAGCACTTCACAAATGAATCCTCAATACTAAAATGGCCTTAGCTAACCAGTTTCATTACTAGCTAGTTTTGTCGATTGTAAGAACGTAAAACTGGCTACACCTGGAATGCACCAAAGGTCCATTTAATCCAGTATGACTTCTCCAGCTGTGGCCAGTAGCAAATATTTAGAAAAAGAGCCTAAGAACAGGACAAGTACAGAGTGACCAATGTGACCTCCTAGGTGCCAGCAGCCTGCCTCATTAGGATTTCTCAAGCCAGCGAGTACACTGACAGCTAAGTAAACTGGGCGTAGTCCCAAACCTAGTCTGTGTCTCACTTTGGAGAAGCAGTTTGTATGCGGCATGTTGCACCTCACCCTCCAGCTCGGTGGTGTGACTGCAGCCTCTGCAAGTTCACCTGAGTGAGCTTTAGAGGCCAGCAACTGCACAGAGGTGAGGGCAGGTCTCATAGCCACACACATGAACAGCTATAGCCTGCACTGGGCTTTGCACTGATATGTTTCATCGTGGTTCAGCAAGATGGTTTAAAGCTGTCTCTGGTCTTGCTATGTAAGCCACCACCAGCCTCAGGGGGCCCACAGATCAGCCTTCCCATGGGAGGTGCAGTAACAAGTGGACCATAGACTTCGGTGGACACACGGTAGTGTATCTGACGAGTGATACCTAGCTACGTGTTCATCTTACTGTCACGGTGGTATTTGAGCAGTCACCCACATGTCACCACCACCAAACAACATACTAGCCTGTAACATAAGAGTATACAAAGAGCTCTGAATCTTTGACTCTGAGCTCCTTCTTCGGATGCAGCCTGCTAGCACAGGGGAATTGCCTCTCATTTTTCAGTCGAGATGACCGACTGAGGTGGCCTGCATGTCACCTGTGGTGACCGACGGATTCACAGTCCTTCCTTGCTGCACTGTGAGAAGAGGCTTGCCACATGGAAAGACACACTCTGCTAGGCACATACTTAATTTATAAGTGCTAATTAATTGAATAATGGGTTGGTTAGCAAAGCCCCTGGTCTATAACGTATTCAGAATGCCATCTGGAAAAAAGCTGGTGTGGTTAGTAAGATGGGTGCTCTCTTAAACCTGATACCTTTGTAAGAGAATCTGTCCCAGCATTACTGATGAGACAGAATTTAACGATGAAGATGTGTATTTTATTCTCCAGGAGAATATTTTTGAGATGGCAAACGTTTGGTCATTGGGATGGTGATCAGTGTGCTTCATTTCTGTGACAAGCAGTGGGATGAATATCCTGTTATAAATGGAAAGCAAATAGTTTACTCGAAGAGCTCTAAATGTCATCAGTCTCTTAGAAAATGCATGTCAGTAGGTCTCATGTGACTCTGAAAGCAGTGTGGCTGTTTAATGTAACTTTTGCCTCCACCTAGGCCCACGGGGTGCTTATGACTGAGAGCAGCTATCTTTATACTGACAGCCTTGTTCCAGGTCAGGGAGGCTCTGACCTGCCTCTGAACTGAAAGTCTGAAGCACTGGACAGATACTGGACAGATACTGCTGTTTCAGTTCTTCCACATTTATCTCAGGGATCAGGTTTCCAGGAATCTGCTGCAGTTGAGTTCCCATAATGAAATGACACAGGAAAGTCACCCACATCAGGTGCTCACAACAGGCACACAAATCCCTCTCTCCCCTCTCGGCTTCAAAGCACATCAAAGAGTAAATGCATATACATTGTTATGGCCCCATTTCTAGCAGGTGGGTACGCGTGGTACGTGGGAAGCTGATGGTAGAAGAAAGAGCAGAACCGCTGTTTTGCCGTCTCAGGTACAGCTTCATGTGGGTGACGGCACCGTCCTTGCTAGCTGGCAGGCGTCTGGGAGAGGGGTGCCGCTGGGAGCCTTGCACAGAGCCACATGCAGCTGCCTAAAGCTTCTGTCTGCTGCACTCATGGGAGAGAACTACGCACGTCTTGCCTCATGCCTCCCACAGAGCAAAGTGTTTTCTAGGTATTAATGAACTGAGTCCGGCAGCATCGCTTTTCTAAGGTAGAAAGGTCCCCATTTCATCAGTGGGGGAAACTATGGGTTTGCCTATGGGAGAAACATGGAGATGCTCTGGAAACCTAATTTGAATGAACTTTGCAAGCTAACTAAACTTTTAAAAACTTAATTAAACCACATTAAAGCCCCATGTGGGCATTTTAACTTAAAGGTATGTTTATTCTCTGCAGTATACTTCACCTCCAAAGCAAATTGAAGAACGTTTAATTTAGCCCACCCTAATTCTTACTAAAGGTGTCCACTTTAATGCAGTTGATTCACCTATTTGAAATTCATGCTTTTAGTTCACTTAGATGACTTTTTCCTCAGTTTCCTTTGCAAAGAAGCCATTCAAGAGAGAGAAGAAGGGACTTGTTTAGGATCATACAAAAGAAGTGCCAGGAGCAGAAGTGGGGGAGCCCAGACATACACAAGTATTCAGGGAAGCAGCTTTTCTCTCCACTACCTTTCTATCACTGCTGGAAATGTTTTCTGTGGATCTAGCCCTACTATACTCCTTTTCTACTCCTACCACATCAGGCTTTGCAACCGACCCGCACAGCAGAGGCAAGACAGGACGAGCAAGCTAGCAGTGTCTTGTCTGGCTGCAAGCAACACTGTGTAGAAAATTCATGAAAATGCCACAGCCCTTCGAGACTGCAGAGTCTGGGGATCATTTATTCTGCCCTTCCAGCATAACACAGACAGTATAATTTCATTCCATTACTTCTTCAGTCAGCCTGATAGCTTATCTTTGACTGAAGCATAAAGTCAGGTATTTGCTGCAGTCAAATTGTTCCAGGCATTTTGTTGGATGCGTATTTTCCATTGAAACTAATTTGCCTTTTAGTAAACTACATTTTTATAATTTTTTTCCCTCTGACAGACATGCCTTTCTATGCAAATCCATGGGGATGGTCTATAGCAGCTTAAAAAAAAGGGGGGAAAACCCCATTCCTTTCCAGGGGTCTGAATACACCAGCATGAATGCAAATTTCTCCTAACCTCAAATACCTCTCTCTTATTGTCACTGCTATATCTAGGTTCTTGAGGACATACAGTGGCTCCATTTGTCTACCTCACCATGCCAGCAAAGCAGCTGGAACAGGAACACCAAAGCCTGCGAGCTTTACAGGGTGGTCCCAGACTCAGGCACTCTACAGGAGCCAAAAGGACAACCTGGTGGGCAGCTTCAAGGCAGTTACATGAGCCATGAACTTAGCCTTTTCTCTTCTGCTACCCAAACGGCAGCATGAGGTTGGGCAGTGCAGAGAGATTCAAATACACATTGGAATAAAGCACAAAAATGAGCAAGACAGAAAAATGGAGAATAGCCTTTATAGGGTAGGTAATTCACTCACAAATATTTTAGTCTTATCAGACTAGACTTACCACGCTGCACTGTCTCAGCATTCTGGGATCATCAGTAACGTTCAGAACATATATATAAGAAATTGTCCAGTGCCGGATCTTAACACGATACGAAGGACAAGAAGCGCTATTTCTTACCTTTTCCTGAGGCAGAAACTGAGAGATGGGAAAAGTGACTTGACCGTCATCACACTAGACAGATGTTTACTGAAGAACTGGGGGCAACACCCAGAAGTCAAATGATAGGTATAGTATGTTTGGCACCCTGATTCATAGATCCGTCTGGCCAAAGCTCACGGGGTCCACAGCAGAGCTGGGCGCAGTCATTAGGTAGACATCTGTGGACATGACCTTCTCTTCATAGACACCCACCCATCCCACCTTCTTTATTGCCAGGATCCCTTGGGCCCGGACCTTTCCTCAGGCTGCCAGTCCTCTATCTGGAAAACTACAGCGCTCTGACAAGCCCTGTAGAAACAATGTTGGAGTCATCATTGACCTGTCAGGGACTTAGGCCCAGACCTTTATTACAGTACCCTTACCTGAAGCTGAATAAAACATAGCATATTCAACTGAGTCTATGACAAATGCATTATGTTTGCCTAATTCTCTCATTTGCCACAGGAGAGAGTTGGAATTATTCTTTCTGCGCAAATGAGTTCTAGCTTTTCTCATTAGCTTTTTACAATCTTTAGAGCACAGATTGGGAGGAAAGGGCTTTCAGCAATTTTGGCTGAAAGTAAAATGACTAAAGGTTAAAACTGAGAGCAGGAGGGAAGGTGCCACTCTTCCAGAGAAGTTTCCAGCCTCCTTCTACTAGTCTTGACTGCATGAGGAGTTCAAAAATGGCAAAAAATGACAGAGCCAGACAAATCCTTACCCAGGTAGTGGAATGGGCTGTTCGGGTCAGATGCTGTGACTCACACAGGCTGATCTAATGTAAATAAGCAACTTAAAAATGAAGGGCTTATCTGTACTGAACTGTCACTTTTAGCCTTGGTTAAGTCAACGTAGATCACTCCGGTGAGTTAACTTTATGGTGACGCTAGACCTGTGAAATCTCACATGGTCTAAGGCAGATATAGGGACACATTACATAGCATGGGGCATCCTGCATACATGCTTGCATCTGTCTCCTGACCTAAAGGACCATCCACTCCCCTCCAAACCACTGTATCTTCCACTGCACCATGCCCTGTATATTGGAATTGAAATAAGCTGAGGTGAACACGCTCTTGAGCACACGGCTGCAGTATCCTAAATTAGAGGCAGGTCAGAAGCCTCTCACGCGTTCTCCTCAAGCCTAGACTTTGCAATAGATGCATACCACTCCTAGGAGTTGCACCAAGGTCATCAGACTACTACCTAGATTGAGTAGCTGCCAGCACCAAACAGCCTGAGTCACAGCCGAGCTGGACTGTATACCCTATCATCTATGCTTTGCATGATCTACTCGAGATGGGGCTTGCCAGTACAGCAGTGGAAGCCACAGCTAAGAGCACCAAAGGAACGCATCCCTCAAAAGGAAATTAGTTATCCAGACAAAAATTTTTTTTTGCTGACATAACTGTGTCAACACCAGGGCTTTCACAAGCTCTGTTTTTTTCACACTCCTATCCAGCTCAGCTTCACGAGCAAAATGGTGAAATGTAGGCCAAACGCTCTGAGCCAGCTAATCCTTTTTATTTATAGGAGAGCAATCAAATATATACAATTGATCATATGTAGCAAATGTTGCAGCATACAATAGCCCATGGCCAAAGGAAGCAGAACGGGCTTCATTTTGTGCTGTTTTCAGGGAAGTGGGAAGTGTTTGCTTGTGCACAAGCCAGAGCGTGGGCAGGGCTTCGGGAGCTTGAAGTGAAGGTCACCCTTACACTCCTCCACACAGCATCGCCTGCCTTGCCCTAGTCTGCAGCTATGGGACACCAGCCCAGAGGACGTTGGTCGTGACCAAGGCACACACATGAGGTGCACAAAGAGTGGGAGAGCGGTGGGGGAAGGAGAGAGCCTGTTGCAGGCTGTCAGCAAGGCAGCCCTTCCGCACAGAGGCACAGAGGCACACGCAGCACACAGGGCCCTGACTGCTGTTTGTCACGCCATGTATGAAGGAGAAAACGAGACTTAAGGAAGATGATGCCACTTGTAGTGTATATTCTATGGCAGATGAGCTGTAATTCTTTGTCTGTACAACGTTAGAAAGCGGGGGTGGTATTTTTTAAAGATATTTTCTATACTGGAGCTAAGAATGGCAGGTTTCACAATGAAGCTGTTGTTCAATTAAACGTGAATCTGTGTGTTTGCAGACCTGACTGAGACAGGGAAGTAATAAAACAAAGACACTAAAACTTATCAGTAATTCTTACCATTTCTTAATGATGTTTCTAATCTATGCCTTTGACCCTTTGGTAATTCTACTTTGTTCTCTGCTGCTGTAACATTTAGAAAGTAACTGAAAATTTTATGCCAGTTGTTAGCTTATCATGTTTGCTTTAGGACAGCCCAAGACAAAGGCCAATATATCATAAAATAAAAGTCCAACTCCATATTTAGACTCCTGAGTAAATGGCTTGAATTTCAAATGAGCACAACTCACCATCTCTCTCACTGCTTTTAATAGAAACTCAAGGGTTCCTGAAAAATCAAGTCTTTTTATCAGACTGTCAGATATGGTCTTGTGGACATAGCTTTTTACGCAAATCATAGGCACAGGCCTTCAGTGAACATCATGTCATTAGTACAGTTATTGGGCAGGGAGACAAGGGAAGGGACCTCATGAGGATATTTGTGCTTTTTCTTTCAAATGACTTGAGGGACAACTTTGCATCCTGTCAGGCTGGTTTAGCCCCAAAGGCTGGATCACTGAAGACTTCTGTTGGCCTGCGTACCGGTCAGGACAGCAAAGGGGCGAACTGCCTTGCTGGCGTCACTCTTGCAGCAAAGCCCTGTTTTCTGCCTGTGGGTTACAGGCTGGTACGGAGCACAGCCTTGACAACATGCCATCTCCACAGCAGAAACACCTCCCTGGTAAAACTCACTAGTGCTGGAAAAGCAGCTGTAACAAAGCTGTGGCTGAAAGATGTGCTCTTTTGGCTACACCTGCTCACTGAGTGAGCGTGGTCACACTCATATATTGGTGCTTTACATTGGCAAAGCTTTCACTTCCAAGAAGAGAGAAGAGTTCAATCAACGGCAGAACTATTCAGGCTATTGTAATGGAATTTAAAATTGGGAGTTATATTGGTATGGACTTGGTTAAGTGAAAAACAATCTCCCCTTGACACATACACATAACCACAACAGTTGCGCAGGCGTGCAACTATAGATCAGACACTAGCCTGAAAAGTTTCTTGGTGACTGAAGAAAGACTTCCATGCAGTTTGGTCACATGGCAGGATTATGCAGAAGAAATGGCATAAAATGAAGTTACGAGGTGGCAGATTCAAAGCTAACAAAAGGAAACGCTTCATCAAGTGCATAGTTAAATTCTGGAGCTTGCTGCCAACAGTGCTGTGGATGCCAAAAATAGATATCGAAAAATGATTTGGCAAAGTCGCGGACAGATCTATTAAGCGCTATTAAACAGCAAGATTTTACGAAGCTTTCAGGAACCCACAGCCTGGCAAGTACACCAGAGAACTACGACTACATGCTTGCCTTTCTCATAGTTTTCTCTAAACATCTGCTACCAACCACCAATGAAGAGATGATACTAGACTAGACAGACGTTTAGAGTGATCCAATATGACCATTTTTCATTTAAAACCTTCTATGTTGGTGCTAATTTACCTTAATGGTGAGGGTTGTTAACCGCAGTGGTTCGCCAACTGCTTCATAAGCAGCCAACCCATCCCTGCAGCCCAGGCAACCTCTTCAAGAGACAAGCTCTGAATCGATGGGGAAACAGTCATACTATGTTCTCCCTGGGTTAATTTATCCATGTGTTGCCTACAAAAAGGTAGAACTTCTCAGGCTCTTAGTTCACCTGGTACAGACATACCCCAAGGGGTTCGCTCAGCTCAGATGCAAAGGATTGCAGCAGGCAAGGATATTGATTCCAGGTCTCCCAAGTGCTTTGCCAGCACCCAAACACCTGATCTGTTGTGCTTCTCAACTCAGGAGACAAGTGCAGGACAGGGAGGAGGTGGTAAAGTAGGCAAGAAATAATAATTATGCAATTGGCTAAAAGGATATTGCAAACTTTTATACGTTGGCACATCATCCCCCACTATAGTTTACAGTGCACACCTCACTTTGGCAGCCTTCTTCATTGGTGTGAGCAGTCCTCTCTGCACAGAAAACTGAACATGCCTGGGAATCCCTCTGCAATAGTGGTTATTACTGGTTGGTATACATAAGGTCAAATTCTGTTTTAGCAAGGAATTCGTCCTCTGAGCTTTAACATGGATTGGACTTGCGTACACAGGTGAGGCAAAAACATGCAGTAACATGGTTAGCAGACAATTGTGCTGTAACGTGACCCCTTGGCATAGAGATCTGTCTGCGTAAATGCCACTCCAGGCGTGACAGATGGAGGGAAAGGAGCTTCTGATGCTGCTGCATTATGCTACTGCTCCCAAACGTAACAGATCCCAGACTGCTGTGATTCCTCAGTGTTTTGCCTGAACCACTGCGCCCTCTTACTATGTGCTACTGGCCATAGTCCTGTCCCCGTGGGCAGGAAACCCCTGAGGTAACTCCCCAAGGAACGCCAATGGGAAACCCAGGTTTAATTCCTGCTTCTGCCCCAGGATTTCACATAATTGTTTAGGAAACTGAAGATGTGACATCTCTGTGCCTCCACTTCTCTTCTATAAAGCAGGGCTTGCAGCAGTTTTTAAGCCCTTAGGAACGTGAGGAGAATGCAAAGATCATAGAATCATAGAATCATTAAGGTTGGAAAAGACCTCTAAGATCATCGAGTCCAACC
>NW_008794443.1:5545548-5548707 GCF_000699145.1 Aptenodytes forsteri
TTCCAATGTTTAACCACTCTTTCAGTAAAGAAATTTTTCCTCAATGTCCAATCTAAACCATCCCTGGCACAACTTGAGGCCATTTCCTCTCGTCCTATCGCTTGTTACTTAGGAGAAGAGGTGGACACCCACCTCGCTACAACCTCCTTTCAGGTAGTTGTAGAGAGCGATGAGGTCTCCCCTCAGCCTCCTCTTCTCCAGGCTAAACAGCCCCAGTTCCCTCAGCCGCTCCTCATAAGACTTGTTCTCCAGACCCTTCACCAGCTTCGTTGCCCTTCTCTGGACACGCTCCAGCACCTCAATGTCCTTCTTGTAGTGAGGGGCCCAAAACTGGCCGCATCAAAAGATGTGAGGGAAGCTGTGAGGTGCTCAGATTTGGTGGTACCAGAGACCACCACAGCACGTGAGACAGGCGAGCCCCGTGGATGGTGCCTGATGGACAGAACCGGGATGAGCTTTTCCCCTGAGGTGCAGGGCAAGTGTCTGCAACTGAAGCTCACCCTGCCTGTGGAAGACCTCGTGCGTGAGTTGAGGTAAATCCAGACTTTGTCTTTTCCGCCCTGCTCAAGCTTTGCCTTAGGATGGCAGCGGAACAGATGGCTGACCTGTGTAGCCTTGGGACAACTAGTCAGGACCTCAACTAGGAGGGGACTCTTTGCACCAGCATCACAAGCACCTTGTCCTGGCACAGCTGCAGAGCCCAACACCAAAATCTCCCAGCTCCATGCCATTGCTGGGAAGAATCACAGTTTCCTAAGACTTCCCTGAATAACCATACAACCGCGTGTTCCAGAACAGCTTGTTCTACCTCAAGCCATGCGGTTATTTCATCTAGTGGTGGGCTTTGGGGGAGCTACTTTATCACCAGCTGCAGCAGGGCTGAACTGTTTCCTGCCATTGATTAAGGAAATAAAAGTCACCAAGGACAGATTTTCCTGAAGTCCTTGTGTGAAGTTCTTCCCTCTGCATGCTCTCCACTGATTGTATTGCTTTGCCAAGCCTTGTTAAGGTTTCTCCATTGTTCTTCGTGTGCTGTCAATCAATCACAGTTGCCTGTACACACTGGCAAGCTTTGCAAAGACGAATATGCAATTGAGATCCTTAATTAACGCCATGTAACATTCAGATATATTCACAGGGGAAGGGACATGTGAAAGAAATTGAGCAAGAAACCTAGCAGAATGGGGGGAGAGGGGTGGACCCCTTCCAAGGATTTTATCTGGAGGAAGATCTAATTAAGCTAGAATAATATGCAAGCTCACTTAAAAAGAAAATGAACAGCAAGAGAAGCTGAAGCTAACAACCAGCTGTCTCCTCTTTGAGAGTTAAATGCATTAGCTCCAGAGGCAGGAAAGAAAAAGAAAAATAGGCTTACGATTTGTGTATCTTAAAACAAGTGAAATTTACACCCACTGGTATAACACTGCAAATCTTCCACTTCATTTGCATCACAGGGGCAGGTCTATTCACTAAAGAGAAAGGTCCCTCTATTTGCCAGTTAAAAACATAGGCTTTGCTGCCTGTTGTTGACAAACCTAGTCCTACCCTTCCACTTTCCAGCCCAGTCCAGCCCAGCCCAGGCTTCCTCCCCCAGCTTTGCTGCCTGGGTTATGTCTGAGGGGCAGCGCCGAAGGCAGGATGACCAACAGGTAGGCTGGGTTTGGGATTGAGGGAAGATGATGCCATATTGTTCGGGGGGGGGGGACACGGGGACAGGGACATGGAGAAATGCGTTAAACCATCATTTCAAAAGAGAAAAAACAGGCTTTAGATAGTGATTTCAAATGCGTCTAAGAGAGTTAGGTACCTAGGTGACCTTCTCAGTGAGCTGGACACCCAGTTCCTCTAGCGTGTGTCTACACTAAAAGAAGTTTTCCAGCATATATATATATATATATTGCTAGAGCCATGACAAAAATATTTCAGTAATGGAGATGCCATTCATACCACTGAAGGAGTTATTTTCTCAGCTACCTAAATAGACTAAGCTGTATAATTTTTTTTTTTTGCAAGCATAATTGAAATTATGTTAGGGCCAGCACTGATATGAGTTTGATGTGTATTCTCCCGTATACTCCCAACTAGTGTACCCCAGCCAGACAGCAAAAATTTTCAAGCAGAATAATCCATATGCACGTTATCAATATCACCATTACCCTTTAGCAAGGGAAAAACAAACGCAGGGAAAAGTATTCACTCCAGTGGGAGAAGTCACACAGCTCTGCTGAAGAGCCAACAGCAGTAACTCCAATATTCCCACCCTCTATTTAACTTTTCCATTCAGTGGTCTGTCCTCAGCCCTCAGGACTTTGAGGATGCCAATGGTTCCTTTATGGCTGGCAAGTTTCTACCTCTGTCTAAGCATTACCAGAAAATAAATTTATACCCATGAACTAAAACTGTCAAGAAATCACAATCCAATCTGCAAACTCCGCAGGACCATGGAGAAGCTGAGCAGCCTTCAGAGCACAAACCAACACAAAGTGCCTGGACTCCCCAGCAGTGACTTGTCAGCGATGCAGAAATTTATTCCCAAGGAGATACAGGGTTGTTGGAATCCAGACGAATACCGAGATCAAAGAGCTTTCCCTCACTGCTGTAGTTGTCTATTAAACAGACATGTAAAATATTACACTATTATAGATGGATTTGCTCAAATGTTTGTTCTCCCCGCTTCCTTAGCTGAAGGGTGGAAGGAAAAGTGTGCATTTCTATAGTCCAGGAATCAAGATTGGTTTTGCCTAAATGTAGAGCAAATCAAAGGATCTAGGTTTTTAGCAGACCAACTGTTTTTTGAAAGGGAGTGACCAAGCAAGCATACATTGCTATGATATGACTGAGAAGACCAAAACAGGTGAAAGGCTATCATTCCTTGCCTTTGGAGACTCCACTTGAATCCTCTCAGGTCTGGCTGAGATTTAACCACTCCTTTGACAACCGTCCAGGCCATTCATGTGGGCAATGCACCGAGAACTCAACAGCAAAGCAGGGAGTAAGAATGCTTAAATGCCTGTGTTGAGAGGGTCAAGAGACCTTCTCTAACTGAAGACATGATCTGTCAGTCACAGTTTCCTCTAGTGGAGGGCAGTGAGAGTGGGCTGGTCAATATCCATGAGAACATAGACAAAAATGAGATTAAAAATTTAGAGATGTGGAGGG
>NW_008794443.1:5548728-5574468 GCF_000699145.1 Aptenodytes forsteri
GATAAAAAATTTAGAGATGTGGAGTTCTTAATTATTTTTGAGAACAGGAGAGAGCAGCCACTAAAGCCAAGCAGTTTTTGAATACAAGGATAAGCACTCCAAGTGCTGTAAGATTTTTAAATAGAAAATTAATAAAGGACAAGCAGGATAACAATGTATTATTGTATAGTTTATATGCACATGTATAAGGCCTGTGTTATTCTTTAAAAAAGGGCAAATAGTGTCTGAAGAAAATGTGCAGCTACAAAGCAAGATCTGGATTCATAACTGATGCACCAGTACAATTACCTCCCCTCCCCACAGTTCTATTTGGGAGAAATGATTTAAAATTTCTTGAGTTTTTAATTGCAGTTTCTCAGGCATTTCTAATGGGTCATATTTCAGCTGCAGCATGGTATCTCTAGCCTTCTATTTAAGTAATACTTTGTTTTGGTGAAGAGAACAAACATGGCCTGGGAACAGACTGCAACCTCCTCCAGTCAAATTCACAAACATAATTGTAGGCTTTTATCTCCTGCTGCAGTCTGCTGCTGAAAAAAAAAATATTATTATGTATGTGATTATTGAGGTAATCATAAAATATGACATATTGTTTGACTTTGTTACAATAACCCCCCCCCTCTGATTGGCAAAAACCATCTTTGTCTACATCACATCTTTGTCAGCTCTCTGACTGGCAAAACATGTCTTTGTCATCAGTGGCATACCAGGATAGTTTATCCTGGGTTTTACCCATATACTCAGGAATGTTTGACATGGCTATAAATAATTCAGTGCTGACACATAATTTTTTAAAAAGATGTAGTCTCAGTTATAATGCAAGATAAAGCCAAGTGCCTGGTAGGAAGGAGACAGTATGAGAACCATGCTTTAACCATTTTCTTTACCTGAGTGACTAAACAGTGAAGATGGCACTTCAGAGACCACGTCTTTGTGGGAAAATGCACCCAGCTGAAAAGCTGGAACAGGCAGAGCTGGTGGAAAATCCCCCGCACAGCACACAGCCCCTGATGGGAGAGCCAGCAGCAAACAGTTAACACATTCCTGGCCCAAATAGATTTCCTTTCCACAAGTCCTGGCTTGTGGAGAGCACGATGATCTGAGACAACGTGCTTACAGGACACATCTCTCACTGGAATGCATTGAGGAAAACAGGGGTTAAAAAAATACAATCTGTGGTAAGAGGGGGGGGGAAGTTTGCCTGCTCCCAGGATACAAGCAGCACGTGAAAAAGCCCAAAGAAGAGGGGCCCAAGAGGAAGTTTCTTACTCTTGCCCACAGCACGAGGGCCTCAAGACAAAAGGAATTCAAAAAAGAAAAGGAAATAATCCAGTCTGGCATCGTCCATCCAGCCTGATAATGGTGAAGACCAAGTCTCCGCTCAAGGCTTAGGATTTGGTATTTCTGCTTGTTCCAAGGAGGCTTCCTTGACTTAAAACCTCCAGAGCAGGAATCTCCTACTGAGACCTTGACTGGTAGAAGACAGGGGCTAGCTGTCCTGATGCCCTTTTCATCATTTCATGCCAGTCCTCAGAGCAGGCGGAGCAGAAAAAGCTGTTAAGGCTAGGACCACATATCTCTGGCCTCCTGCGTGACATTTAGGCAAAATCCCTGTCAGCCACACAGAAATGCCTCAGTGGCGAAGTGTGTTGCTGCATTTACAGCAACATCAACTTTCCTTCCGGAGTTCAAGGAGAAAATGCTGCAGAATGCTCCCAGGTACAAGCAGCACGTGAAAAAGCCCAAAGAAGAGGGGCCCAAGAGGAAGTTTCTTACTCTTGCCCACAGCACGAGGGCCTCAAGACAAAAGGAATTCAAAAAAGAAAAGGAAATAATCCAGTCTGGCATCGTCCATCCAGCCTGATAATGGTGAAGACCAAGTCTCCGCTCAAGGCTTAGGATTTGGTATTTCTGCTTGTTCCAAGGAGGCTTCCTTGACTTAAAACCTCCAGAGCAGGAATCTCCTACTGAGACCTTGACTGGTAGAAGACAGGGGCTAGCTGTCCTGATGCCCTTTTCATCATTTCATGCCAGTCCTCAGAGCAGGCGGAGCAGAAAAAGCTGTTAAGGCTAGGACCACATATCTCTGGCCTCCTGCGTGACATTTAGGCAAAATCCCTGTCAGCCACACAGAAATGCCTCAGTGGCGAAGTGTGTTGCTGCATTTACAGCAACATCAACTTTCCTTCCGGAGTTCAAGGAGAAAATGCTGCAGAACAGGACTCCCCCCTTGGCTTTTTCCACTACCCTTAAGGGCAACTTGGGACAGCAAAAGAGAGTGACCGTGAGAGTCATTTTTCTACAAGGACGCTGCTCCCCTGCAAACCAGCCTGTAGCACCCGATCGTGCCCGGGGCGGTGCCGTGCACTGACCCCGTGCACACATGGCTGGAGGCTGACGTAAAGCACCTCTGTCCTTCCACTTGGCCTTGCGGAGGCACCTAAAGCGTGATAGCTGTGCTGTGCTGCTCGGCCAGTCGCCCAGGCTGACGCACAGCTGGACCCAGCGCCGGTACATACTCTTTCCTGCTCGCTCTGGTGCCCCGCTGGCTTTCCACAGCCCGTGTGCCAGCACAGGGCCCTTCATCAGTGAAAACCTGCTCCCTTGCCTACGTGGCCCAGCCTTGCTCCGCAAACAGCCCAGGAAGGTACGGGTTGCTGGTACCCTGCTGCTGCCATGCCCCAAGGAGGTGCAGGAGGAGCAGCCCTGGGGCTGGAGCAGTGCTGCCTGGCACCCGCTCTGGTCCGGTATGCCGACCAAACCAGTTACACCAGCACCGCTGTCCTCCCAGCCCCCACGCCAAGCTGGCCAGGACATGGGGAGGCCTCCAGGCAGACAGGGGTGGGGATGGGACCTGTGGAGCTGCTACGCCTCCTTCTTGGGTGCTAGCCAAGAAGGAAAGCCACATGGCGCCTCGACCCACGTGGTTTAGGGCCAGCCATTACAGCCACTTGCTAACATCTCAGGTTAAAGTTGTAGCATAAGCAGGGCTATGCTATAAGCACTGGTACACAGCATAATTAAGCAAGGGCCATGTAAAGAAACAAATGTGAAGCTCTCCATAGGGCTGTAGCTATCCCTATGCCTCCCATTTTCCAAGATGAATACTGTTTTGTCTCCCTGCTCTAACAGCCTTTTGACACCTTTCAGCCTTGGAGACCTTTCCAGTAGAATTTCCTGTGTCTCCCAGCTAGTTCCCTTAGAGCTTCTCTAGCATGGACAAAAGCCCTGTCCCTTGCTTTTCTTCACATACCCATCCTGCAGGCTGGGATCACACATTGATCTCATTTTTCCTGTCCATTTCTTTTGCTACCTCCCTGCACCATCATCTCCTCTCATTTCCCTCTTCTACTGTTCTACTTTTTTCCCAGTTCCAGGGAAGGCAAAGCAGAGATTTCTGCTGTGGACTCTGTGGGGCTGCAATAAATGTGCTTCTGGCTGGGAACAAGGTCGAGAGAGAGAGAGGAGACATGAAGCCTGAGTTACCAGGCTGACAACCAGGCATTTTTTCCAAGGCAAGCTTTTCTGAGGACTGACACAGTAGATGATAGGTGGAAAGCAAATGGCTTTCAGAGCAAAACAACCAGTGTTTCACCATAGGTAACAAGGAGCATGCACCACTAGGCCAGGCCCAGGTGCATGTGGCTCCAAGCCCTCTTGTACATCCCAGCACTCCTCCACTCCACTGTGAGTCACACACTGGCTCCTCAGTCTGGAAGACATTTGGTTTATAAAAAGAAATGGACTTTTCCTATCAGTCATTGTGTTTGTCCCTGCTTTTCCTCCTCATCCTTGTGAAAGAAAATATATTATCCTCCACTTGTGCTTACATGTGATTAGAGGTTGTCTTTCATGAGAGACTGTTGCTTGGGTCAGAGCTCCTGGGTAGATATAGAGCAGATTTCTGATATAAAGGGAAAATTTCCAAAACACAATAATTTCACACCACCAGGTCAAAGCTCTTCTCTTAAAGCAAAGGCCCCTAGCCTTTTCTAGGGGGTGATCCACTTAGGAATTTTCTACAAACATAAAAGCAACATAAGCATTACTGAATGAACTGACTTTATGCCAGGCACACATTCCCACTCATAACTGGTGTATTAAAGTCACGACCATGCTTATCCTGCCTTCCCCTCCATTTTGACTGTATTCAGAAAGAGAAAATCGTCCTCTGGGTATGAATGACACAAAATGCCAATATCCTTTGCTCATCCTTGCAACACATGTGGCAACACTGCTTTGACAATGCGTCTGCCTCAGCCTGCAGCTTACCTAGTATCGGCTGTTGTGCAAGCGCCTCCTGGAAACCCCACAGTGTTTTTCCTGTGAAGCCGGCAGGGGCCGAAATTGGGTCAGGTTCTGAACGCGGATCCCTGCTTTGGTGGGCAGGGTGTGAGCAGCTGCCCTAGCCAGCAGGCTTGCCTTTTCCTTCCCACGCACCACTGATCTGTACTGCCACAGCATCCCAAGCTCTCTGGGCAAAGGCCTCAGGCGGCCAGGCGAGGAGTGCACACCTTGATAGGAAGGTCTCAGTTTCAGTGAGCTCATGCTTGATGCAATTCAGGTTACAGCGGGATGGGAGCTAAAGACTCACTCGCTACCTGGCAGCTTCATCCAGCCGTTGCAGCCTGCGTTGCTGGCGTGCTTGGGACAGCCCTGGCTGCTCATGAGACAGACCGTGCAAACATTGCAGACAAAACGTGCTCCAAGCCGTAACTTGTTGCAACACTTTCGGGGTTATAACCTAAAACCGTGGATGTGCATTGTGAAAACCAGGCAACAGAAGAGGCGAGAAACCAAACCCCATGTGAGTGCCTGGGTGGCTCCTGTGTGCTGTAATAGGCTCTTCACCTCCCTGGCCCCTGTGTGCTGTAATAGGCTCTTCACCTCCCTGTGCTACTCCCGTTGACCTTGACTTCAGCAAGAAGGCTGCCGGCTTGAATCAAGCGCAGACTAGCAGTGCTTAGCTGTCAAATTCCAGCTGGTGACCACTGGCAGGCTGAACAAAATGAGTTTTAGGCCTCAGCGGTTCACATCTCGCTTGCAATGGGCCCAAATTAGCTGGTTGGTTATGGGGCTGAGATCTGAACAGGCAACTGAAACTGCTCTAACCCAAGAGAAAGAGCAAGGATTTGGGAGGCTCCGGCATAACTGCTTGCCTTGCCACAAACCTGTCACGTAACCATGCCCAAGTCACCTAGCTTTTAGCCCCCCTCACCTTGCTTCCCTGAAATCGGGGTAGGCACTGTTTCAGCAGGCTACTGGGGGCTGGTACTCTGAGGCCTGTATGAAGTATGGCCATTACAGGTGACAGGCACCCCAGAAGGGTCCACAAGAAAGAACTGGCTAGCACTAACACCTGCCCCTTTCCTGCAGGACTTTACCTGCACTCTCACGGGCACACCAGTCCACCTAGAGCAAATGCAGGACAGGGACATTTGCTCCAGCCCTGCCTGTTTTCCATACCCTGTGGGTAAGACAAAGCTCCAGGCTCCAGGGCTGTGAACAAGTTACTCTCATCAACGCTAAATGCGCTCTAAAAGCAGCAGCATCAGGTTTTTTTCTCACCTCCTCCCTCCCCACAAGTGCATGAAGTGCCTTTCAGGTAACAAGCCATACCCAAGGATTCCTCAAGATGTTTACACAGGAAATCTTGGGTTAGAGAAGGCTGCTGTTGTTAGGACAACACGTATCATAAATGCTTCCATTGCTGCATATTCCCTGCCTGGTCCCAACCACTCTCCTTATGCTTCACGGCCTCTCTCCCACTTGACAGGCTGCAAATGAGGTCAAATGCTCTGGAAATGGTTTGCGGTACTTTTTTCTGTATATAATAAAAAGCCCCAAATGAAAGCATTTCTCAAGTGAATGAGAAACTATAAGCAAAGATGCCTAAGCTGCAGTGTTGAATCAGAGGTGGTGTTGATCAAACTGCTGCAGCTGACTGACTTTGCACGGACAAACCAGGCCAGCGAAGTCTGTGAGCCATTCATCTCTGCGAGGACCGAGATACCCTCCTCTCACACATCTGAACGGCAGAGTTGGTTAATGATAATTCATGACTTGCATTTGCACAGTGCGTCCATTCCATAGCAGCCTTCTAGCTGCAAATAGCAAGGTACCGCTGTCTGGCAAAGGAGAAGGCTGTATATAACCTATCAGATATGCAACTAGAGGGCATGGAAGAATTGAGGGAAGGGAAACTAAGTCATAACATCTGGGACTTGGCAAGGGTGCAAGGTTAACACACTGCAAAGAAAAAATAAATCCACGTGATTAGAACCAGTACACAAAGCGTCCAGACCTCACAATTACACGTCTCACTGAAGACATGGCCGATAGCACAGATTTTTCTAGCACTGTGGGGGCCTTTCCTGCTTCAGATGTAAGATTGCCACCTACTGACCAATCGTCCCTACTTTGGGCAATACCCTAGGTCCTGGCCCTCCCTCCTAAGACCCTCCATTCTCCTCCCATTATCAGCAAGACTCCACTTCATTTAGTTTGTGATATCTGATCAGATTGCAACCAGAGGTCATATAACTGTACAGACCATTAAGCACCAGTTCACTTGGGCAGAAGCAAATGGCTCCATTATACTGAAGTCCCATTACTCACGCAGCTCACCTTAAGCACTGGGATATCATCTGAGCAAGGCAGTGAAGGCAATAAAACTGCAATCTGCCCAAGACATGGTTCTTGCTGGGGAGATCTGGATGTGGAAAGTATTTCCAGATACTTCCAGATCCGTGCTGCTTAATGTACAATGGGAACACATTGCCAGCAGCTAGATTTACATGTCTGGGACTAGAATATTGGGACACGTGTTGTTGGTTTGTGGTACCCTGCCCCTACCCGCCAAATGCAGAGAGTAGGCTTTTAAATGACTTTTCATCCAAATGCATGTGAAGAAGTATCCCTGCTGGAAACTTCTCACTGTAGCACAGTTCTGTTTGTGCTGGAAAACCCAGCTATCACCACCCAATAAACCAGAAGAATGAACTTGGAGGGATTCTTCTCAGCAAACGTCCAAAAATAGCAGATATTTCAAGAGGGTAGAAGGTCACGTAACACCCTTCTGAGTCCTGTTCGTTACCTATGACAAGCCAGCCACTCCTTTTTTGTTGCTTGCTAGGCAGTTTCTAATGCACATAGTCTTTCTTTAGCCACTATTTTGCTGAGTATCTCACGCATTTTTTGAGGCCCAGTTTTCCCTCACAGAGCTGGGGTAGCCACATTGGGCTAAAATCTGCACATTTTCAAGTTTTCTCTCTCGTTTCAGTCACAGCCTCTGCCTCTGACTCAGACTGGTGTTTCTGATAGGATCCCAGAGAGGGAGGAAACAAGAATAAATAGCATCACGCCCTCCTCACGTGGGTTGTGGTGCAGAGCTGAAAGAGAAGATGAGGAAGAGCCTGGGCCAGCGAGGGAGGGGGTTCAGCTGAAACTAACCCACATTTTGAGGATTCCTTCACTCTAATGGGGCACTGAAGCAGGGGTATTACCAGCCTCTCCTTCTCTCATACCGGGACCCACACTGGCTATTACTAGTTCCTAACTATTGGAAGCATGAGCTGTCTGTCTTAACCTCCCAGAGCTGGCAACAAAGCTGCCCTAAGAGGCAATTAATGTTGTCAGGCAAGGTGAGGGCAGGTTAGCATGGTAAAGGTCATGGACACAGAGCACCCAGCCCTGACTGAGGGTGACGCTGTGTTTGCTTCTCTCCAGAGAGCGACATTAAGGAGAAGTCAAGCACAGGCCACTTTGAAAGAGTAACGCTTTGAAACACTGGCAGAAAGCTAAATAGCTTTACGGGCAAGGAGGGATAGAGAGCTTAAGGGTTTTGACAATAAACAACTGATGCTCTGACCTGATTCAAAACCTGGTCTGGTGAGAAAGGATGGTGACTCAGCCTCGGAGGACCGATTAGTACTTTGCATGCCAGGATACGCTGGCCTCAATTTGGTTCTTTGGAGATACCTGCATGATGAAGATCTCCTTATATCTGGCACATACTGAGAATTTTAGGAGGCCACTAGGCTGAAACTGAGTCAGCTGCTTGCTATTACAGTCAGTACCTTTCAGCCAGAAAGGCCTGCTGGTATCACAACCATGGATTCCTTGGTATCTCAACAGAGGCAAGCTGGGATGAGAAGCCACACATATAGAGTTTTGTGAACCTCCCCTTAGAAAGGCCCCATGTGCATGTGGATGTCCTCAAAATGTTACCAAATGCTTTTCTTAGGTGCCTACAACTTAGTTCCTTCGCTCCTCAGGGTGCTGCAGCTTTTAATAAAATACTTTCCTGCCTCACTGGTTGCACAGTTTCAAATCTCATTCTTTGCCTCCACCAAACAAGGTACAGCTACAGGGGCAATGGTGTAACTAGCAAACTTCAGTATTGCATTTGCAGCTTATTTTCTCAGATAGTAGTAATAAGCCACACCAGTAAAAAGCCTCCTGTTGCCGCTTTTGCCTCTATCACTGCGTTTACATTAAAGCTGGTGCTGATTGCAGTTGACTGGTGGGAGGAGAGGGAGAGAAAAGGTATTTTCTGCACTCCTAATAGCTCTATAATTTACTAGTACAAGACAAGGCTAGGTCATGTCATTGATCTCTGTAACGCAGGACATCCCAGGGCAGATGGGAGGTAGATAGAGGCAGGCTGCCCATTCTGGGTGAGGGACAGAGCCTCGCAGAAGAAAGTAGGACTGAATCCACACCAGGACATCACTTTCCTCTTTTCAGCAGAGCTACTATGGTGGAGATGAGCTCTAGTATGAGGCAGGAACAGCTGTTTTTAACAGTGTGTGTTCATTAATATCTCTTTGATTGAAAGGACAAAATAAACTGTTGGAAGGAAATAAAGACCCAGCTACTTTCTCTAAGAATTCAGAGACCTCCTGGTCAACATCTCGAGTTCACCAAGAAAGACCTCCAAGAAACAGGCTCAGTGTTTGTGACAGTTCTAAAGAAAATAATTTTTCAAAACCTAAACATTTTCAAACTTTCCCTATATGGCCTAATGCGACAAAACAAGAGGAAATTTCTCCTTGTTTCCAGATGACAATTCTCTGTCTCAAAATGGGAATGAAACAGTGTCCTGGTTTTGGCTGGGACAGAGTTAATTTTCTTCCAAGTAGCTGGTATAGTGCTGTGTTTTGGATTTAGTATGAGAATAATGTGATAACACACCGATGTTTTAGTTGTTGCTAAGCAATGCTTACACTAGTCAAGGACTTTTCAGCTTCCCATGCTCTACCGACTGAGAAGGCTGGGGGTGCACAAGAAGCTGGGAGGGGGCACAGCCGGGACAGCTGACCCAAACTGGCCAAAGGGATATTCCATACCATGTGACGTCATGCTCAGTATATAACCTGGGGGGAGTTGGCCGGGGGGCGGTGACTGCTGCTCGGGAACTGGCTGGGCATCGGTCGGCAGGTGGTGAGCAATTGCATTGTGCATCACTTATTTTGTATATTCTTTTATCATTATTATTTTCCCTTCCTTTTCTGTCCTATTAAACTGTCTTTATCTCAGCCCACGAATTTTACTTTTTTTTTTCCTATTCTCTCCCTCATCCCACTGCGGGGGGGAGGGGGAGTGAGCGAATGGCTGTGTGGTGTTTAGCTGCCTGCTGGGTTAAACCACAACAAACAGGGAGAGGAAAATGAAATACAGTACATTGCAAAACGCTGAATGTAATATTTACCTGTCTTGTTACATCTTTTTTCTTTCGATACTCTCTGCCATTTAGGCCTTTTTCTGCTGGTTAGCTTTCTGCCTGAGTTCATGCATGGGAGAACTTGACTCTTGATTTGGGAGCCACAACTGTAGTATATTCTAGTTTTGCCAAGGCCCGCCTGGGGAAAAAGAAAAGGAACAGCATGTCATTTTACACCTTCACCTCATTCTTCTTGGGCTTTTGCTATCTCAGCTTGTTGCACCTCACAGTTCGAATAACGCTGCTCAGCAGCCCGCTGCAGCCATGGGCCAGGCATGTGCTCTCGAAGGGCTTTTCCCTCTGCTCTTACATGGGCATCTGGGTGCCTCTTGGTTTAACATAACTCTGAGAAACCTCTGGGGTTTAAAATTCCTAATACCTCAATTTGTTATGGAAATAAAACACGCTTGTTGGATAAGGATGCTGTTTGCAGCTTACACCACTTGTTGAGTCAGAGGGAGGAGGAAGAGAGGAGGGGCTGGGTTAACGTGTACAGTTCTCCATCCCAATTCTTTTGATAATGGTCCCGAGCAGCTGATTGCGCCCTTCCTGAAGTACACAGAAAATGCCAGGAGACTGCTTTCTGCCAGCCCAGCTGAGGCTTTCTGCATGGCTGCGTGCGGAGGAGGGCACGTTTCAGAGAAGTATTTTTAGTCCCGGGTCACTGACAGACCTGGAGAGGGAAGGCACCTCTCCAGAAGCTGAGTTGGGCAAGCGCAGGGCATTTATCCACCCCGTCCCTCTGCCAAAGCGCTCCTGACCTGGAAGGAAGCCACTTCTTGCAGAAGTGAGCAAGCTGCTCGCCCGCCTTCCCAGGCTCCCCCTTCCCCGACGCCTCTCCACACCGCTGCAAAGCACCCTGCCCATTTTCGGGCCACACATACCTGTCTGGCAAGAACCCAACCCATCCCAGCTAAGCAGGAGGCGTCCCCACGCCCCCACAGCCGCAGGTGGCCACCCTCGCTGCCCCCGGCCAGCCCGTGCAAAGTTCGCACCAGAAACCCAGCTCTGGGTCACTGACTAGCATCCACCCCTCCCAGGAAGACAGTTAATTTTTTTTAATATGGTTTCTATTGTTCAGGAGATTAAGGACATAGTTGAGGCTTGTGGCATTTTTCCTCTGGGATCTAATTAGGGAGGAGGAAAAATGAATCCGTATATTTATTAATTCTTCCACATCCAAAATAAGACATAAGAAAGGCCCCAGCAGGGCAGGGCAAAGGCTTATCTAGCTGTTGCCCTGGCTCTGACAGTGGCTGCTACCATGTGTCCAGGGAGATTGTAAGACATAGGAAAATACACAATGATAATTGTTGAAGGCACCCAGTCAGCCTCCAGCACTACCCTGTGCCAGTGGCAGTGTGCCAGTAACTGAATGATAAATGTTACAAAAAATCTGCATACTTTTATACAGGAAAGTTTTGCAATATTTTCCTTAAAGCTGCAGTTCCTGGTATCAAGGGGTTGCATAGGTCCTTTGATCAAAGGGAAACGGGATTTGAGCTGTCATGACTGCGTAGAAAAGCCTGAAAACAGAACTTCTCTGTACACCAGTGGCACCCACATCCAGGGGGCATAAAAAAGGATTTTTTTCCTATTTATTTAATAAGCCTTTAATTTCTAAATTTTGAAGGCCTCTTCCTTGATGACTGAACACCTGAGATTAGCAGCCGTGCACACAAATATTTTTTCTTTGCGCAAAGATAAACATTTTTCTTGACATTCAAGACACCTTGGCTCTTTTCAGAGACAGCAAGCACACGGCACTCCCACGACCTCCACTGAGCCCGCTGCCTACCTCATGAGCACGAGTCTGAAAACACATATTCAAAAGCAGGTCCAGTAAAAAAATAAATAAAAAATAGCTTTGAGGCCACCTATAGATGTATGTAAACCCATCTAGAAGAAATATTGCTGACATGCTGTGCAGTAGATTTCTCTTTCATAGCCACCAGTACACCTTAGCTAGCCAACTCACAATTTACTAAACAAGGTTAGATATAAAATGCAAAATCTGTACAGAGAAGACCGCAATGAACCAGATTTCTCATGCACCTTGAACCATCTTATCTGCACTCTGTCCCAACTCCAGTAAGGGCTGCTAACATTGTAAATCTTTTAATTAATACAAATGAACGTTTAGAAAGAACCAGCTGGCTACAGAAAAGTTTCCTTTGTGTCCCTCTTGCAAATCACACTGACATGTAGTGTTTGATCTCATTCGACTAGCTGGTTTAGGATACTTTGTCCCGTGAGAATACAAAAGGAGCTTCTGATCTCAGGACACAGGCTATGCTTTTAAGATCACAGACTATGAAACCATGAGGCATAGACTGAGATATTTTACAGGACATTAGTACTACTAATTACTTTTCTTCTCCTATAGCCTTAGACTTACCTGAGGTTTTTTTTTTAAAAGAGAGGGAGTAAATCACGATACATTTAGGAGTGCTCTACAGTAACCTTTGTTAGAGAACACATGCTAATGCACCAGCGAGATTCACTGATACTCAGTTGAGAGTAGCTACGTAAACTATTTCCCATTTTGCCATTTCTGAATGATGCAGTTACTCCCCTGCCCGCTCTTAGATACCAGGATATACCAGTTTTTAGACACCTGAATAAAATCACACAATTTTCTCAGGGTGGGCTTTTGTTTATTTTAAAATGTATCTAGTTGGACAACCATTGGTTGAAATGTCTTAGTTCTTTCAGTAGATTTCTAGCCGGATGCCTTTCTCTGTGACTGGGCTATTGGAAACCAAGTCATCCCTGGAACTCAGAAATTCTAGGGAACATGAGCAGGACAAAGAATTTTCCAATCTTAAAATCGCTACATTCAGGATTCATTAATGCCTGAGGTTTATACTGGTCTGTATTTATATCTTAACTGTGACCTCTTCCAGAACATGGCCAAAGTGAATGAGATCTCTCCCCCTGCCCCGCCAAAAAGATATGACATAAAAATTGAATGTTACTTCGCTTAATTAATCTGAATACCAAGCTTTTCCCTTTCTAATTACATTGTCCAACTCTGGTTTTGCAAACTGCTGTTTAGGTAAACCAATTTATATGCATATGTGCGCAGTGTCAAGAACTATAAAAAGAATTAAAATTCTTCTTTCATTAAATTCTAGAAATGAGCTTTCACTATTTTATTCTAGGAAATCTTGTAAAACAACAATCTTGCACTGAAGAAAGAACATGTCTTCAAATAAATACAGTTTTAATGAGAAATTATTTTTGAGCATAAATACTCAAAAAATCTACAAGTATTATTTGTGCAAATGTGATATATGGGCATATGAAAAATATATGAAAGAACACCTATTTGTCATTACCTCACACAACCTTAATTTAAGCAACAGTATCCTCAGTTAATAATACAGGAAGAGATTGGAAAGGAAAAGGTTAAACTTTTAATTGGTTGTTACTGTTTCAATTCCAGGCAGCATTTATGTATCTGCTCAACACTGGGACAGTCTAGGAATAATAGGGGATGTACTGACTGTAAATAAGCTGCAAGTTACAAGCCTATGAACAAGCCACGATCTGATGTAATAAATCACAAGTCAGACGCTCTTGTGGTTTGTGACATCATGAGCACTCGAAGCGCTATTTATAAGCTCTTGCCATGCACTGTCCAAGACTATTGCCAGTTCAGAAATGCCTGCGAATTAAAATGTTTAGGATTCTTTTCTTATGGTCTTTCTTAGATAGGGTGACCTATTTGCAGCAAATTTAAGCCAATGCAAAGACAGGATTGCGTGGGGCCACGGGTCAGGTGGGGCCAGGCACTTGCATTCGAGGGAACCTAGCGGAGTTGAGTACACAGGAGTTGTGCTGCTGAGCTGACTATCACTGTTGCTCTTTCAAAAGTAGTTTTCCTTCCAGCTTCACTAAGGTGACCTGAAACACCAACAAAGAAATATTTGAAGAGTGCAATGAGGAAAACATTGAGGGTGAGTGAGGATAAGATGACGAGAAAGCGACGGAAAATGATCTGAAGGGATGCAAGGCTGGAAGAGTCACTCCTGCTACTGCCCTGCTATCAGGCGGTGCAGTTTGTAAACGTTACCACCCACACCACTGCTTGTGGTGGCTTTTCAGGTCGAAGATGGTAACGGTCAAATTCTTTGTCTGGTATAGTACAGAGTTAAATGGCTTTGCCTAAATCTGCTTTGGTTGTAGCACCTTACGCTGCTCCAACACAACTGTGAAAGCAGGTGAAGCACCACCCTAATTCAGGGAAATGCTGAGCCTTCAGTCCTACCTGTTAGAGACTGCTTTATGAGTAGCAAAGCATCGGCTGCCTCTACTGACAGGCTTATTCAGATCAGGATCCACTTATGTCCAGGATCAGTCCCTTCCACAGAGGTCGGGGCAGCAGCAGAGCAGCACAGGCGGCTGCTGGCACAAGGGCACTTCTGAGGCAGCCGAGGAACTTCTCCAGGAAAATTGCCCTGTGTGTGCAAGGCTTTAGAGAGCAAGACACCACAAACGTTTCTAATCTGACCAAAGGGAGACACTGCAAAAGCCTCAGGCATAATCACTGATTGATAAAACAGATTAACAGGAAAAGAGATTTAAGCAAGAGAGGAAGAGAGAGTAATAGCAAGCCTCGGAGGCTTATAACTATTTAATTCAATCAGAAAAAGGTAACTAAAAGCTGTTTAGTTAAAAGCAGCGTCCCCATATAATTACTACAATTATGCTGAAATATATTATTTTGTTTACACCAAATTGACTGCAACTTTCCTCAGTGCTCAACACATTCATATCGTTAAGCAAGCGCGCAAGCTAAACACGTCACAAGCTGCTCCTCCCCATCTGCTGTGCCAGCCCCCCTCTGAGGTCTCAGCTCCCCTGGAGGGACTCTCACACATCGCTGTGGCTAGGAAATGGTTAAAAAGTGCCATTTTTAAATGCTTTAGGGAAAGTAGGTGGCCTTCCTGGTACTATGTTGCATGAAGGTTTACTGTAGTGTTTATTAGCAGTACTGCTATAACCAGGGTGATCTACTGTTATCAGCAAGGTAATATTTGGATACCTACCAATACAGCTGGCAGAAAATGGACATCCCCAGGCACAAACGTTTTCTGTGTATCTGACTGGACTGGAAGACCAACCTATGCATATTTTGTTTGCATCTGATTTTTACACGAACTGAGCTTGCCAGCAGACACTGTTGTTGTTTAGCTCTTCAGAAGAGGAAGCCCACTTCTCTGGTACAAAGGCATCGGTATTGCCAGCTGAAATTACAGGCAAAAGGACTAACAGCAGGTACCAAAGAGCTAAAAAACAGAATACTTAAGTAAATCCTGTATGAAATATGCATGATACAATTTCCTTCTGCTTTCAGGATCAAGTGACTAATTGTAATTAGTTGAATTGTTAAGGTAAAACCCACCTCCTAAAGGAAATTGCAAAGGATTTCCTAAAATAGCCCTCTGAAATTTCCAGGTCTCTTTTATGTTCTACCAAACAAAACTATAAAGCAGCCAAATAGTCACGAACTGAAAGTGTCTCCTCCCTTTCCCTGCTTCAGAAAGATGGAGATGGTGCTCTCTTGACCTGACTGACGGCTGCAGTTTTACCCTTGAAATGACCCCTGTATTTCACTGGAAGTAACACTGGTATACTGCAGGAAGGAAGCAGGAGTGACTTGTCGCTGCTGCTATAAAGAATCTCTTAATGAGCATCGCTGCTGTGGGGAAGTTTTATCAAAGAGGTCTGCCCTGCTCTTGGGCTTGAACTCAGTCTGTCCTAGTTTCTGGCAAATGTTTCCAGTTGGGATTGAAGTCTTGAAGCTAAAAATTCCCGGTACCCAGCGGTGCTTAGTTCGGATTTGTCATTTCCTAAACACGTTCATCCCCGTAGAACAGACTGCTATCTCAAGGGCTTGAAAGGGAAAGCAAATGCCTGGGACCTGCAAGGCTGGCAGGTCAGGAGCCTAGTTAACAGGCTCCAGTCGAGCACCAGTGACTGGAGATAGCGACCAGAAGCGGTTCGCAGCTGGCAGGGGTTCAGCTTCCTGTGTGACATGAGTCAGTGGCACTGGGCCAGGGGCCAGCGAACAAAGTACCCTCAGTACAGCAAACAGAGACACCAGGGACTGGGTAGCTTAGCAAAAGCTGGGCTCTTCTCTGGGTTTTTAGACGCAGCCTCCTACTGCCCGAGCAGCAGTGCTGTTCAGGGTTTTTGGTTATTGGGACCATGAGCAGAGGATTGTGTGCGTATAAGGCTATTTGGAAATTTTCATTAGGGCCGAGGTGGGCATACAGAGAAGCAAAACTGCGCTGCTGGCTTGCTGATACCGCTAACCCATCCTCCACACAACTCCACCAGAGACTTATAATCCCGAACAGCAAGTGTCAACCCACTAGAGGCGTCTGCCCCTCACCTCAGCAGGGAATCCCCTACCAGGTTTGTGTTTCAGCACTGGAACTGAGCGCAGTCCTACAGAAAGCAGGGGAGCCACCTCTCTGGTCCAGCCTTTTGTGCCCTCCTTTCTGTTACGCATGGGTTCCAGGTCTGAACATGAGACTGCAGACACCTTCAACTTTAAGCAGCTTTCTCATTTTTCTGAGGTCTAAAATGCCACACCTAGAAATTTCTGAGACAGGAAGAGTTAGCATTTCAAATAAGCAACGTGATATTCAAAGCAGTTGTCTCTGACAGATTCCAAGTCTTCAAAACAAGGTTGTGCAGGGACACAAGTGAAGAGAAAAGACTTGGATTAATGAAAGAAGTGAGTAACAATAGATTTAATTAATCAATAACCACACAGACACCCTTCGGAACAGCTGCCAGCCAGCTGGAAAGTTTCTCTCTTGCGTAACAAAGTCAAACTCTAAGTGCTTTATTGCTCAATGGAGATTTTTTTTTTTTTTAAAGCCTTCGGTTTGCATTTCATCTGGAATTACTGACCTTTCAAAAACATTGACCCCTTTTGTGTGCACTTTTTTTTTCTTCTGGTGAAAGGATGAGAGAAGATGTCAAACGACATTGAACTGATAAACGAGATGTAGGTGTCTCAGAAATACCTATGGATGATTTCTCCAGAATGAAGAATGTGTCCCAGAACACATTTTGGAACACAGACTCTGATATGATAGCTCCCAAGGACATCCTGCTTCATGTGCCTATGAACACATGCTGGGAAATGTCAAAAAAATATTTTCTTTTTCTGATGAGAAGAGGCTCTTCCAAGGACTATACAGTCAGAGAGCTAGAGACAGAAAAACTGTCAACCTGAAGAGAGAAGACCTGAAGAGACAAGATGGCCATAAAAAAGGAGGGTGAACAGTACTGAAGAGACCAGTCAAGGTAACACTGAGCAGCACCTATAACCTAGTACAGAAGTGGCTTATCTTAAACCAGAAAAAGGCACTCCTTATCTGGAATAACTACAACTGCAGGTAGAGCCAGACGTGCCAAGGAAAGGCACCACCAAAATGAAACATGGAAAACACTATTTTTAGCCTAGTGGGAAAATCCGCTCTTTTAAGACTGTCTTTCCTGTGGCACGTGGTTTTAATACAGCCCCCCAAATTGAACAAACCAAATACATACAGAAGGTTAGGCTTCCCTCCTCCTGTGACCTAGCCTACTGTCCTTAGTGGGATACTCCAATTCATCCCCACATAAGCAGATGAACCAGTTGTACAGAAATGGATTCACTTGAAGTGCAGTTTCCTCGTTCCTCTTCCTGGGACCCCTCCTCATCTCATGTAGGTGAAGAAAAGGTGGACACTGATTCCTGATCCTTCACTGGTGACCTGGCGTTTGGGAACCCAGACACTGCAATTTGAGCCCCTTTTCCACAGCTCCCAGCAAGTTCAGTAGGAGTAGTTCTCACTAGCCTTGGGCTAGCTTTGGTTCAGCTTGCATGGGAGAGGCAGGAAACAGAAAGTGTCCATTTCTCTAAGCCAGGAGCTCTGGACTTGATGTTTTTCTGCATTTTCTTTAATCTTTTTCAGTGGTCCAAGCCCTGCTGCTCTGCAGCAAGAAAGGGATGAAAAATAGTCCTAGATGCATTTCTGGTGCTGCAGCGTACTACAGTAAACTACCGTTCATCCAAGAAACTTGAGAGCAAGCAGAGGCCACATGATTCAAATAGTCTTTTGCATTATTCATTTCTGGGCCATGCTGAATAAAGCTCTGCTGAACAGGCAGAGAAGTGGTGACAAACATCTAGACCTAGGATGGATCTGAACTCTGAAACGGTTTGGTCTGTGGATTTCCCATCAGGTTTTGGGCTTCTCTGCACTGTGCAGTGGAGCATGGGACAGAGATGCTTGTGGCAGGGCTGAGCTGAGCCAAGGCTCCTTCGCAGATCCCTGCAGCATGCTGCTACGCTGAGGTACCCAGTTTAAATGCAGATGCAGTACAGCTACTTTTATGCACTGCTGGGGCACAACATACTGCTTTCAGATCTGCGTTGTCTAGGGAAGGAGGGGACGAAAAAACAGGAGAGAGACCAGGTAGCAAGGAGCAACAATAACAGTCAATGTCATCTAAAGATAAATAGCAACATAGCTTATCCTTACAATAGTTATACTTGTGCTAAGAACATCTGATGAAGGCACTTATGAAGTACTTTCCTCATGATGCCTTTACAGCTAAGAAGTCACATCAACCTGCTGTATCTCAGGGGACTCCTAGAAAAATATCATCTGTCTAATCACATAACAACACAGGGTGCAGGGAGTCTGGAATTAAAGTTGTAATCCTTAGCAGGCTAGCAGCCTTAGCACACTGCCTCAGTTTTAAGTCTCCCAGCTTGAGAAGGTTTCCAGAATGAGTCCCTCACTCAGCAAGGATGTTCACATGGAGCAGCTGTGAGATCAACTGTAGTCTATTGTGAGCTGGACCGAGACTTATCAGTTCACACCAACCTGGCTAAACAGTCCATCCTTCCAAGCCATTAACAATGGAAGCATGATGGAGCCTGCTCCTTTCACCACTGTATACTTTAGACAGGACTTTTAGATACTCCAAGCTTAATCTTCTTGGAGGAGGTATGTTAATTTGGTTCTGTTAACACAAAGATAAATAATTTTTACAGAACCTGAGCAACTTCTTTCTGTCATAAACCAGTCATAAGTATCTATTATCTCAATTAACTGATGTTTTTCCAAGTGAAAGAGGTCATGTTGAAGGCTGGAGTCTAAAGCAAGAAAGGATCTTACGGATCCAGGTCCAGTTTCACTTACCCTTGCATACATCAGAGGAACTGCACCGAAGACAAGGGGGTGCAGTTCATTGCTATGATCAGAACTGCACTGCTACTCTTTATTCCAACAGGTCCTGATTTAACTGCTCTCCTTCCTGGTGCTTAGATTGGAGCATGCAAGTAGTCCAGCTGAATCAGACTATGCCCAGGACAAATATAGTTTGTTGGACGGGAGTCACAGTTCCTATCATCTTCCAGAGCTAAGCCCACACTGTTTCAAGTCTTATGCATATGCTTGAGAGCTTAAGGTAGGACCATCAGTCATGGTCTATCTCTGTTTAGGAACCTCTATATTCAACACGGAAAACCCTTTTTAAAAAAAAAGCAAACCCAAAAATATTGAGACCACAGAAATATGAACAATCAGCAAGTGACTTGGGACAAAGGAAGAAACCTAATGAAGCTACCTCAAAGCAAACATACTAGATTTTCATGTATGCAGTGGCAACTCATATGTACTTTTATTAACTAAGAGAACTTACACTTGAGTAAATCTAATGTTTCAACTCAAGCCCACTGGATGCTGTTTAAAAATACTGAACAACCTTAAATGTAGTGCTTATACCATAGGTTACTGATAATGTAATTTAAAATTCATCTATTTTACCTGTGTGCTGTTCAGCTTTTCCCCCTGACTTTGGACAAGGAATACAGGCATCTTAATTTCACAGATTTCTCTCCTATTCCAGCTCTGAAATAGTGAACCACTTTAGCTACGTCAGGGTATTTCCATCAATAACATTTTGTTATTGTGAGTTTTGTTATTTGTACATTTGTGAGTGTAGTCACTGAAATGCAGGCTGGATCCCACTGCCAGCCCTGAAGCCGCCTGTTTAAACACAGGACAAGCCCATCTCCTCCAGTTCGTCCCTTCACAAAACTAAGGACAAGGAGCAGGGTTTTTTTCCCTCTTTAGCCCACTCAACCTAGGCCCCTCTTCACAGATGCTCCTGAAACTACAGGGTCAAATTACACCTATAAATCTTCAAAGGTTCTTGTGGCATTTGTTTTCCCCAAACCTCCTGTTTCCCTTTCCAGGGTTGGTCATTGGGAACCCAATGGAGATTTCTATTTATCTTTATTTATATAATGAGATTATAGCTTGCAGCCTTGCTGTTAGAACTTTAGACTTAGTAGAAATCATAGAAATACTGGGCTGGAAGGACCTCAAAGGTCCCTTCCTTACAACGAAGTAAACATGCCTAGACCATCATTGACTAACCAAGCTTTGTTCTTAAAGGACTCCCTAAACACGGACTTCACAGCCTTCAAGGCTGCGTCACTGCTTCTCTCTTCCTATTTTCAGAATAAATCTACTTCTGATACTTAACCAGAATCTTTGTTTATGCAAACAAAGCTGGCCACTATTTGTTGCATACCCCTCCTGCCACGGAAGCAGAGAACAATTAATCCCTGTTCCTTTTATAGCTCCTTTAGAAGACGGTTTTCCATGTTCCCCCTCAATTTTCTTTCTCCTAAGCCCAGCAGACCCAATTCCTTCAATCATTCTGCTTTGGACAGGTTTTCTAGACCGGTGACAGTTTTCATCGCTCACTTCTAAACCTGCTTCAGTCTGTGTCTGACACAGAGACATGCTCTAGATAGGCTGATGTTTTTTCTCTGATGTTAGCAGAGAGCTTCTTAAATACCTAAGATATGTCAGATGACACCACAAACTGGATCAGGTTTTCTCCAGCAAAGACAGCAATTACATATAGGCAAACTCAGCAACTTACTTTTTAGAAATTTTTTGGTATTACCATGAGAGTTTCCCAGTACTCCAGTATGTCCAGCACACCATCATTAAAATAATCAGAATGAAAATGCCACAACTGTGCACATCACATTACTTTTGTTACCCTAACTCTTGGTCTCATCCCCTCAGTCTACCTGTTTCATTCACTGGTTGTGTCTCATCTTTGACACCGTGTGAGCATTTTGTGGGAATGATTGTCCTTTACTAGATCTGTAAACTATCGCTTAATACATTGGGACTTCAGCCTGGTAAGATTGTGGGCATTAAAATGTGTTTCTGAAATAATGTAATGATGTATCAGATGACAAAGCACATAAGAGCATAAATGTCAAGGAGAGTTTATCTGGTATTAGTGAGACTAACAGGAGGAATTCAGACTGGAGAAGAGCAGAGCAGAGCAGAGCACTCAGGGCAGCAGGTCCTTCGCCCTCCACTGGCTCAGAAGCCCAGGGAAGAGAAGCAGCTCAGGGAGGTGCCTGCACGCCAGCACGAAGAGCTCCATGAAATCATTTGGTAAGCCGGAAGGGGAAGAGGTGAAGTTATGTTCAGCATGCGGATGCAGGCCCCTTAGCAGAAATGGCTTTGGTCTTGGATTCTCATTGAACCCCTTTGTTCTCCTATGATTTTTTGAACAATGTGATTCTGTTTCTCCCCATGAATGTAACTCCTTATGGGTTACTGCAGTTTTGTTTATTCTTTACATAAAACTTAGGAACTGGCTTTTTTTCTTTCTTCATAGCAGATGAGCTTGTCTGGTCTTTCGTAATTGTCCTGTGGTTCTCCAGAAAAGCAGCGATAGCTGGGTCATGTCTGGATCATTACCATAAAATATAGTCAGGAGGAAAGCTAAGGGAAGTCAGGCTGTTGTATATAGTGCCATACAATGTAGGACAGCTATTTAGGTACTCACTTCTCCCCTCACAGGGGTTCAAGTTGTCATCAGCCTGTTCTCTAGCTTGCCAGCACAAAATCACTGGGTGCTACAGAAATTGCAGGCAAGCCTGACTTTAACAAGTGTTGTGCTTCCAAACAGCATCTCAGTGAGATTCAGGGAGGTGAGTGATCTGTTTAACAACAGAGGTGACAAGTCACTCCACAGTTAGTAGCCTGGCACACTTCTTCGCAGCAAGCCAGCTTTATGGGCCTCTTGTTCATCACTGTCAGAGAGGTTGGGAGAAAGCGTCACAAATGCGTAATGGAAGTGTGATGGTCTGGGGAGACGATTAGGCCATTTAGTCCAATGTGCTTATCCACTTAAATATTTTGCTTCCACTCAGCCCTTCTTTCTTACTCTTTCCTGAGATCCTGTGATTCTCCCCCTTCTGCCTGCAGACACAAAGCTCTAGCTGTTGCTTGATCTCATTTCTGTGACATTTCAGGCACTCTTCCTGCTGACTTGTTCCATCTGGTTATTACCCTTTGAGTGAGAAGTAGCTCTGCCTGCATCTCTGCTGAGTCTCCTAGTCTGTGTGCTGAGTGTTTCGGCTCCTCCTCCCTGAGCAAGCAAGCTTGAGCAGGTTTATAAATAGGAGTTTTCAAGCTAATGAGAGGGGGTGCGAGGGTGAGGAAGAGAGAAACTGCACTGAAGTCACTTCAGAGACAGATCCTAATGCTCTTCAGAACAACAGCTTTGCAGGCACAGCCACGGAGGGACATTTGGAGAGGGGATGGTTAAGCACTGAAAGGGGGAAGGGCTTTAAGTCTTGGTTCTGCCACGAGTTTTAATACAACTTGGGAAAAGTCATACCTCCTCTTAGTTCTTCATGGGCTGAATCCTTTTCATAGAATCATAGAATCATAGAATCATAGAATAGTTTGGGTTGGAAGGGACATCTAAAGGTCATCTAGTCCAACCCCCCTGCCGTGGGCAGGGACATCTTCAACTAGATCAGCTTGCTCAGAGCCCCGTCCAGCCTGACCTGGAATGTTTCCAGGGATGGGGCAT
Organism: Aptenodytes forsteri; assembly: GCF_000699145.1. NCBI lineage: Eukaryota > Metazoa > Chordata > Aves > Sphenisciformes > Spheniscidae > Aptenodytes > Aptenodytes forsteri. The sequence continues at coordinate 5,571,392 of NW_008794443.1, forward strand.
CCACCATCTCTCTGGGCAACCTGTGCCAGTGTTTCACCACCCTCAGCGTAAAAAATTGCTTCCTATCCATCTAGTCTAAATCTACCCCCCTTTAGCTTAAAGCCATTTTCCTGCTTCCCTCCCAGCAAATGTACTGCAATGCCTGTAGGGCAAGAATGGTCTATTCCTATGCATTTACTTGCAGATCAGTAAAATAAGGCTTGCCTCTTGCTGGGATCTCCCAGTATCACCACGATAATACAGACTTCTGTTTAGAGGCGGTGCCCTGGCTCATACACATGACATCCTCTCGCTGGGGCACAATATGCACCTTGCACTTTATGACTTCCCCCCCCCCCCCCCCCCCCTCATTTTTATTATCCCCTCTTAGGGCTGATAAATAAAGCAGCACAAGTCCTGCTGGGACTAAAATCCTTGTACTGACTTCCAGCCCGCTTTCCAGAAGGATAAGTAATTTCCCTTATCTGTACTATGAAGACAAAACACAGCCGGGATGACCTAATTCGTACAGACGGCATGTGGATCAGCAGCTTCATATCGGGACAATTCTCTGCATAGGCTACATGGTTTTGTAAATGCCAAGTGCCACTGTATTTGGTCTCCGAACCAAAAAGCAGGGACCTACACCAAAATGACAGCAGAGGAGTGGCTGTGAAGCAGCTCTCTAATGCCATATGAGTATGTGTGATAAAAGAGAGGTGGAGGCCAGACACACTAAAGGCAATATCAGACATGAAGAGCACATCCTGGTCCTGACAAGCCTTCCAGGAGTTACAAGATGATTAGACAAATACTCTCCACTTGCAAGTCCTAGGACTCAATGTGACATCTGCAGTGCTTAGCAGATATATATGGAGGGGACGTGAGGTCAGATGTAGAATAAAAACTGCGTAAAAGTGCAGTGGGTCACAGGTGATTGTCTGGGATCATCCCTGATTGCCTCCAAACATGAAGATTCAGCTGTAAACCGCAGGATGTTCTGTCTCTCTGTCTGCAGTGGAAAGAATCCAGATTCATTCTGGTGCAGGACAGCCAGAATGCAGACATTATGCTCGAAATACTCAGTGTACCTACAAAAGAAGTGATGCTCCTGCATCCCTTACTTCTGGACCTCACACAGACTAAATCTCAAGCATGGTGTTCTCTTCATCCACCAGATTAGGACTGATTCCTTGGACAGATGATAGAACATAGTCCTCTCTTCCTTGTATCTTCTCTTTCAGAAAGTCCTTTCTGAAGAGGTTTGGAAGCTTTTATTTCCAACCATGGAAATGGTTTAAGATCTTCCTGTACTGTCTCCTCTTCTGGGAGAAACCCTTGTTTAGTCCACAGTTAAAACTGATCACTAAAACCAAACTCTCTGCTTTCCAAACACCCAGCTGCAAGAACTGGCTGTTCAGGACAGCAGCAAGAATCACTTAAAACATTCTGGCATTGTGAGATATGAAGAATTAGCGGCAGGTTTACAGGAACCTGTTCAGCATTTTGAGGCATATCCAAACAGCAAGAGAGCAGCCCTCATTTACCTATCCCAGCTTAGAAAAGCAATATCCAGGTAGTTCCTATATTTCTATCCATCAGGCTGAAGGCATGTTTAGTAGGAAGATGAGACTTTCTCCTACTCCCGGATATTCACTTCTCCACAAAACTCTTGCAAAAACTTTCATGACCTCTTACAGATAGCTTCATCAGCTCAGTAGCTTACTGAGGAGGTATAAGACATGGTAACGAAGTCCTACCAGCAGGTTGCATTCAGACAATTTGGAAGGGGAATGGAAAATTTAGCCCTTGTATTTTATTAGCTGAATGTGATGCTCTTCTGAAGCCTGTTGGCAAGGTTAAAAGGTTGATGGCATTTTTAAAGAGTAGGCTGAACCGCAGCCAGCTCATGCAGTTTTAACTGGAGACGTACTGAACTTCCCAATGAAGTACTATACTCCTACTGCCTCCTGTAACACAGGAGAAACAGGTCTTCTACACACTGAAGAGGAAATTTGTTCTGGGGAAATGGGACATGGAAACACAAAATCTTCAGCACTATTACTACTGTCATCACTCTAGGAAACCCGCTTTTGTTAATGTCCCAGAATAACGTCTCTCTGTAGTAACAACAGTATCTCAGGAAAGGTCTTTTTCAGAACTTCTCCCATCCAACAACCATGCTTCATTACTTGCCCTTTTCAGAAGTCAGTTTTCTATCCAATATTGTTTCTATGGCTCTAAAATATTGGGCTAAGTAACCGTCTCATCTCTCCACAAGCATCAATCATGCCTTCTGTGTTGCAGAGCACATTGCACAACTATAGGTCCTGTTTGCTACCAAATCTCCTGACTGCCAGACCAGTGCTTTATCCTCAAGAACACATTGCCTAACAACAAACAAATGAAACAGGACTAACTTCTCACCCTACTTCTGCACTACTTGTAGCCAGGAATAGATCTGCTCATTTCACCAGTGGATCTGTTTACTGATCTAGTACTGTGGTTTTCAACCCACAGTGTGTGAGATCCCAGGGGTCTGCGAATTATTTTCAGAGAGTCCATGGGTAAAGACCAAGAAAAGCAAACCTACTTTCCCCACAGGAGCCCCCACCTCTGCTGGAATTTTTAGTGGCTGGCAAATTGGAAGAAGGTTGAAAACCATTTGTCTGGTGTCATGAGATAGGATATGTTCCCTCAGGCATAAAATTTTGGGGAACTGCTGAAGAACTCTGCCAATTTGTAACAGTTGCAGTACCTAGTTAGCACCTGTCTATGAAGAGCAGTATTTGTGAAATAGCCAGGGGTGCACTGAGTATGCAGCAGCTATTCCTTATTCCATGCCTGGATGAGACACCCCATATGAATGGTAAGCTTTCCTTTGGGTCATTTTAAGCCAGTGCCAGAATCATAGAATCATAGAATACCAGGTTGGAAGGGACCTCAAGGATCATCTGGTCCAACCTGTCTTAGCAAAAGCACGGTCTAGACAAGATGGCCCAGCACCCTGTCCAGCCGAATCTTAAAAGTGTCCAATGTTGGGGGGATCGACCACTTCCCTGGGGAGATTATTCCAATGGCTGATTGTTCTCATTGTG
>NW_008794443.1:5574786-5574987 GCF_000699145.1 Aptenodytes forsteri
CAAAAGCACGGTCTAGACAAGATGGCCCAGCACCCTGTCCAGCCGAATATCTTAAAAGTCCAATGTTGGGGGGATCGACCACTTCCCTGGGGAGATTATTCCAATGGCTGACTGTTCTCTCAGCTTTCCTCATACGGCAAGCTTCCCGGTCCTTTGATCATCTTTGTGGCCCTTCTCTGGACCCTCTCCAGCCTGTCCCCA
>NW_008794443.1:5575217-5631210 GCF_000699145.1 Aptenodytes forsteri
GTGACAGGTTGCCAGTTTGAAAAGGAGCTATTTACCACCACCCTCTGGGTGCAGCCTGTCAGCCAGTTCTCCACCCACCGCACAGACCACTTGTCTAGACCATAACGCATCAGTTTCTCTAGGAGGAGGTAGTAAATTAAAGGAGAGAATTCTCTAGGAGAATGCAGTAAATTAAATCACATGAAATCTCCCCAGTGCAGAAAACTGCTCGTTGCATGGGGAATTATTGCAGGCTCCTCTGACCCTTCCAGCTCCCCATAATGCAACCAAGCCGTTCACAGGGTGTGCACAAGCCGTTCACAGCAAATTCCCAAACATATTTCAGCAAAATGTTTTCCTTGGGAAAATACAAGGTAAAGTTGCACTTTCACAGCAAGAGCACACACTGACGGCAATGACATTGTGTCTAGCAGAATGGAAAAAGAGAACTTTCTCTTTTTAAACTTTCTATGAAGCAAAAAGTCAACAGTGAGAAGGAAAAGCACCCTGAGCCACTCTGAATGCTCCAGCTGAACCTAAATTACACATTTGAAAAATTATACTTTAGGGAAAACATTATGGTTCTGTTTAAAAACCACACACAAAAATAAAAATGTTGCAGAATAAAATTTCTTTTTTACTCTCCTTCCCCCAGCTTTAGTAACAGGTTACTACCCCAAAAGTCTTTGCGGGATCCGCCCCTTAACTTGGCTTTTTTAATTTCCCTTCACAAGTATACTGCTCTTCAGTACAGTGCTGGATTCCCACTCAGCAGCTTTTATGTATGAATCTTCCTACGACACCTGAAAGGTTTCCCCCATTCACATATAACCTCTGCCCCTTTTCATCATGGCCCTTTGCTCTGGCACAACTAGTCTGTGTTGCCTCAGAGACAGAAACGTGCAAACCACAGTGAGGTACACGGCTTCCAGCAGGGCAGATAGCTGGATGCGAAGGAGGACTTCAGAAGCCAGGGAGCTCTGCAGAGGAACAGCTTTTCTCTTATTAGGATAATGCTGCTATCAGCAAGCCAGGGAGCTCTGCAGAGGAACAGCTTTTCTCTTATTAGGCTAATGCTGCTATCAGCACACAGTTGTTCGAGTCAGAGAGTTAAAAATGAGCTGATTATAGATACCCATGCTCTGTATAGACTTCCTGAATGGTTTTGATGGGCTGTCCAGACCATTCACTGTTAATATCTTTTTGTCGGTGGCAATTTTTGCCATTAAAAGTGTGTGGGGAGAAGCGCTGATGAGGAACACTGCCTTCTAAATCCTGCCTGTCTTTAGGAGGTATCTGTTAACTGAACACAGGAGAGCTGTTTTCTCTGTGGCAATGCACATTTAGTAGTCTTTTGCATCTGATGAAAAATGCCCATACTAAAATGCCATCAGATGATAAAAAAGCAAGAGAATACTACTGGGATGAATAACTAGCTTCCAAGTTTATGCCTGCATTGTGGCATATTAAAGAAACGTTAGATAGGATCCATTCAAAGCAACTGGTACATAAAGGCACAGCAGCAAGAGAACCAAACCCAAGCTGCAAGCTGGTTTATGCAATATCTAAGTAAGAATTTAGTGGGAGTAAGGTATCTATCTTCCCTGCAGTGCCTGGTAGCAGCTTAAATTCCTATTAAGTGCCTGTGTCTTTACATCACTATATGACTTTAAAAAAATCTGGCCCTGCCTGTAAAGCCAGAGCTATTTCAAAATTGATACACATCCAGACAAAAAGTGCCTTAACAGGGACCGTTTATCCTTACTTTCCCATCAGTTAAATTACCTGTCATAGTTTCTCAAGACTAATAAAAAGAACTAAGCTTTACTAAATACCACAGATTAGGATTTCCTCAGCAGTGTTTTCTCCAACAGACAACTCCTGCTATGTGTTCTCAGTAGTCTGCAAGTATCTGGCTGGAGGGGATTGCTTCAGTTTTTTGGATGCATTTCCAAGGTCACAAGGATTTTCACACCTTTTACTGCTGGCTCCTCAATGGCAGGTAAAGGATGTTGCAGCTAATGGGAACACGGATTGGAGCTAATTATAGAGTGATTGACTTGCCATGGACTTAATTGCTTATTAGAAGTCACACTGATCTCTGAAATGGAGGCTATGAATCTCATAATATGCAAAGAAATAGCCACCATCTGAAGAATAAACATGAAAAGCTCATTCAGGTACAAGGAATAGGTATTTGCACACAACTTCTTTCAGTGTGTTACACATTTCAGCACCAGTGTTTGGAAGCCAAATCTAAGTGTTCAGGTGTGAATGTCAGCAAGTGAATTTATACAAGAGCAGCTCTAGGGCCCCAGTCTTGCCAAGGCCAATACCAAGCCACAGTGCCAGCCAGTTACTGCTAAGTACTTGTATAGGGGAAGCACAGATAGGAAGCTGCATTTTCATGAAACTCTACTTGTATTAAGCAACTCTGCAAGCTCTTCTTTCACTACAGGGCACCAGCTCAAACCATCCTCCCTTCCTGTCTCGCAGCATGTGCTGCTTGCTGAGTGCCACCCGAGCCAGAGACTGCACACTGGTATCAGCAGAAGTACCTACAGAAGGCAACACAGAATCTGGGTCCTTGCTTATAAAGCTTTTTATGCTATGGCTCTGCCTAGTTGCAGGACCTTTCCTTCAGTTTCCTTCCCCATTCTTGCCCACAGGCATCAGCTGTCCCCATTGCCTTTTCCACCATCATCTCCTATTTCTCCATGGAGCCCTAGTAGGCCAAACTCAGCGCAGGCCTAAGCTACTACAGTGAGCACCACCAATGACCTTGCAGTCCAAGCTCAAGAAGGTACCATGTTTGCAACGTATTGCAGTGGAGTTAACAAAGCATCCTTGTTTTTTCCCTCCCAAGAATCCCTGTTTGTATTTTTAACTCTGACAGCAGTGAGCTTTTTCTTTCATTTAGCCCTTGTTTTATCATATCCATTGGAGTTAATCTTCTCACTGCTGACATGGCAGCTCACTCCTCCAATGGCCCCACTGTCTTGAACCTCACATGGGAACCCCAGGCACTAACTTATATTCAGGGACAGATTTTGCAGGGCTGTCTGGCAATTACACCACTTCACTATCCACTCCCTCCATTCAGAAGCAGGGGTATGTACCTGCTTTTCAGCTGCTGCATTTCACAGCTGAACATCTGAGTGCAAGTTTAAACTGAGACAAGCTCAAGGTAATCATAGAATCATTTAGGTTGGAAAAGACCCTTAAGATCATCAAGTCCAACCGAATGCATTTGTCTGTAAGCTGCAGCAGCTCAGGAGCAGAAATGTGACACCTCACACAGAGGTGTAGACCCTGCTCTCTGCTCCCAGCTGCTTGGTAGATGTCTTGCACCAAATCATAGCTGCGCTCCATGGGGTCCCTCCGTGGCCTGTGGCTTTGGACATTTGCCCTGCTTGCTCTCTTTCCCCTTCAACAGGCTCCAACTTGCTCCTTTGTCATAATTTCTCTCTTCCTCAATTCATACTTTGTCATAAACAGTAGGAGATAAAGTCATGCCAAAGGGGACAGTCTTTGTACAGTTTGTCCTGTACAAACATGAAGCTGTGGATAACACAGTTTCCCCTTTAAAAAAATACTTCCTTGTCTCTGAATGGGAGCTCTTTCCATTATGACGTGGTAGCGCAATGAATTCCCTGCACTGAGATGTTGCTTACAGCCTTGAGACAAGGCACAAAGGGAGCGCAAATAAATGAACAATACGGTGGAGGAAACAAAGGGCAAAATAAAAGCAAGCAAGCAATAGAGAAAAAAAAAAAAAGGAGAACCAGCCTGCAATGTTTAAAGCTGTGCCATGCAAAACCACCACCATACAAAATGATGCAGAATTTCTACAGAACTGGGCTGGCAAAAAGCCTATGGGGAGTCCAGTCAGAAGAGCATGCTGACTCCACGAGCAAGGACAGAGCTGGCAATTAAAGGACAATTGCTGCACAATTTTCACATTGGCCTAGTGCATCCCATCTCATGGGATCCCCACAGGGTGTTACAAGGACTTTTCCCGTTCCTGAAACACAGCCATATTTGGGGTAACAGGTTAGCAGTGTACAGCAGCAGCATACAAGTAAAGAAAAAAAAAAATTTTTTTTGCTGTTGCACAGGTCCTCCCTTCTTTTGTCCCTCCACTTCCAAAAGCTCCCCTAAACAGAAATATTCCTCACACCCACCGGTAACTATACAAGATTGACTTCCTTTAGAGAGCCATGAGGAGTCTTCTACCCCAGAGCCATACAGGCTTGTGTGGAAAAAAGAAAACAAGAAAAGATAAAATACATAGTGCAAAGAGCCAGGTGCACAGGTCATTGTATTGGAGGCTGGCAGGAAGAGACATAGAATCACATTAGCAAGCTCAAAGCTGTACTCACAATGTCATCCACATTCTCTACAATTTTAAATTAAGCATTTCTTCTCAAATAGCAGTTTGCTCCCACATCCTCCTTTCTGATCCCCTCAGACCAGCCTCCCTCCACAACTGATTCTCACTTCTCTTCCCTCTTTTCTCCTTATTCTTCCACCACTCCTTCTAGTCATAAAAGCAACTCCCTCCTCTCTGAGCTCCCATGTCAAATCCCCACCAAACCAGCACCAATGTCACTGCAGAGGAGTTGTTACCTGCTGGATGCTGAATGGTACCTTGCAGATGACAACCTTTCCCACCACATGAGAGCTGTCTTTGGAGGCTTTAGAGGCTTTTCAGAGCAGAGGCACTCTACTTTGGTCTCACGTACCAAACATTTAATGCAATGATACCCTGATCTCAGTGTTTCTGTAAAATAGAGCTCTTGCTTTGTTGTAACCATCTGCCTAGTATAATGTATAGAGCACTACATGGCCAACTGTGTTCACTAAACGCTACCTTCTTGCTCCCACATTAGGTATCCTATGGGATGGGGAAATGTAGGTTTCTGATCTGCCCCCTGGCCGTTTCACAGTTGGCTTAAACTCCTCAACCCCTGGGCTGCTGCACAATTCAAGCCTTTCTTTTATGCTAGATCTAGTGATTTCTGCTGAGCAAGTTTTCAGCCAGATCAGGAAGGCGATCCAGCTTGCTGGGTGACCCAAAGTGGCAGCTGGGCTGTGCAGTGGTTGGTGTACAGGTGCGATGGTGAATCTCTCCAGTACTTCAGTGGGGGATAAAGAACCTTATGAGAGCAGTGAACTTGCAGCCAAATCAGAAGACCCACTGAAAAAGGGCTGCCTCTGTGTGTTCCTTTATAGACAGATTTCTGCAACAGCAAATGCTTTTAGAAGAGCTTTCTGCTCAACTTTTTTATGTTTTCCCTTCCTCCTTTTCTCTCCTGGCTGTAATTAGCTGTCAAGTCTTAGTGCGTATTTTCTGTTCATTTGCCTTTTAAAAAGGCAAAAGCCAAGACTTCCAGAAGGTAGGCAAGAGCTCATTTCCCTTTTTCACTCTGGTTGGACTGAGACACCACTGCTGCTTAACTTGGCTTAAAAAGCCTTGGTGTTCTTCACCTTTAATCATTCATTCATGCTCCTGCACCTCACTCTTGCTTGAGCTGACCCCAGTGTTTGTGGACCTGGCTGCTGAATTAGCTCAGGATGAAAAATAACTTTTCCCTCAAAATGGCTACCTGGTTCACAGCACTACAACATAAATGCTCGTGCCAGCACTACAGACGGGACAACTGAGTTGGGGGAGAAGAATGACAACAAACAACTATGGTGGAATGGGAGAATTATAACATTTAAGCTGGTAACTGCAAATTATAGCCTTACTGCTCTCAACAGTTGCAGCCTGCTAGACAGAAGTTGCTCAGCCCACTGCATACTGAACAGGGTCAAAAGCCTGACCCGTAGCTGTGAGTCTTCTCTCCACCTTCTTGCAATTAGACAACAGAAAAGTATCTGCAACCTAACAACCCCTTCTCCCTCCTTTTTCTCAAAACATGTGATTCTTATACGATCCAGGCATCTTCTTCCCAAGCAGGAGTTCATGCTTTAAGGCTAGCCATGACCTGCAACGATTCTTGTTTATTACTGTCTGCCTAGAAAATCTTGTAGGGTAAGAACAGAGATGTCTGTTCTTCGAGGACATTTCTCTGCAAGGTATCTGTAAGGATCTCAAAACACTTTGCAAACATCCTTTAGTGATGACTCACAGCACCTTCTCTTGTTGCTGTTTAATGCTGAAATGGAGGCCGTAGTTTGTCAATATGAAGAATGTGATGGCAGCAAGGTCTTCAGCACCTGCTGCTTCTGCCTCTTCCTCACTCCTTCCTTGTGCCATCACCACCTCCCAACAGGCTGACCCTCAACTGTGCACTACTCCATAAACCAGATGGTGTAACTATTCCAACTGAAAAACAAACCTAACAAAGCTTTTGTTGTTGTTGTTGTTGTATTTTATAGTCTCAGCAGTTACCAGACTGATAATACTGCTGGGAAAATGCTGACTGATGATGAACACAGTAGTAACATGCAATGGCACAGGAGCAGGAATGAGCTGTGGAGGAAGGAGAAAGCAAAGGAGAGGATGATGATGCTGGGAAGTGAAGTAGCAATACCTGAAGCCTGTATTACCAAAGAAGACTCTGTGTCATCAAGCCACCATCCCAGGCACAGAGACACTAAATGACTTGTCCACAGACAAAGAGCAAGTTATCGGCAGAGAGCATAATTTTAAGAGATGATGACACGTGCTTATCCCCTCTCTCGACTCCAGGCATGCTTCTGCCCTGCTGGTCTTGTTTGAAATTGCAATGAGAAAGTGACTAGTACAAATCCAAACTGAAGCTGTCCTACCCAGGTATATTATTGTTGAGTTGGCAGCTCATAAAAGTTTCTAGACTGGTTCCTAAAGAGAAAAGAAACAGCGACATCCAAATGCCTGAGCCAGGCCTTGTTTTTAAAGGCAGCATGCACATACACACACAGGTGGTCCACCTCTGCCCTCTTTCCTTCCTTTCTTCTTTTTGCCTCTGCTACCACAAGAAAATTGCACTAGCTAAGTTTAAAATGGATTTTAAAAATAATTTTTCAAGTAATTTTTAAAGATTAGTTTTAAACCAGTGCAAAGGGCTGGGTAACCACCTCTTAGTTTTCAGAGGGCTCTTTCAGTTTAGGGAAACTCAGTAGTGCACAATCTCAGATGTGGAAGTAAACTGGTACAGTTGAACTGGTGGAAATGTCTGCATGGATGCTCAGCTTTCTGTGATGAAAGCCTATACGTGTGAAGATAGAGGGAATCATTTGCAGTACCCAAGCTATTCCACACTCGCTCCCTGCATGCGAGTACACGGTACCCTCTGTGTGGGAGGCTGCTTGGACAGCAAGGTGCATGGGAGCAACAGGGCCACTGCTCCAATCCAGCCTGCCCACAGCTCACTGTGGGAACCTTCTCCCTGTTGTTCTTCCAGAGGAACAGAAACACCCCTCCAGCCTTTTATGAGATCCAAACAAGCCTGCCGTACGTACTTTGTGTATCAGAAAATGGGAAGAGGATAGGAAGCTGCATTTTAAAGCTTTGCAACTTATATTCAACAGCAAGGCCTAGCAATTTAGTAAGCAATTCTATGCAAGCCTATGATAGAGTTAAACTGTCTCTTGGGTTTTACTCTGTGAGCTGGCTTGGCTTCCCTACTTTATTGCTGCACTTGCTAAGCCTAATATTCTTTCTAACCTCTGGAACATAGAACACACTGCAATCTCCAAGCCAATGCCCTCAATAAGCTAGCACTGTCCCCAGGACAAGTATTCCTGAACATCAACCACTTTCCCAATATATGTTACCCTCTCTGTTTCCAACTGCCAATTCTTTTCTGTTCATCATCTCATTCTAGATGGTGCCCATATTCCCTCACTCCCATGGAAGCACTGCCTCAGCTCCCAGCTGTGAAGAGCTGGCAGGTCACCAGGGTCCAGACAAAACTGTGGCTGCCCCTCTATCACATTGTCTGGATTAGAGTCGGTGCTGATCCACCGCTAGGGACAGAAGAGATGCTGCTCACTTTTCTTGTGCTTTGCTGCCACCATTGAAACACAGCTGCAGCTTCCGCACCAGGGGTATCCGGGTCATCAGCCTTCTGGCCACGCTTCCATCTTTTCCTAGTCTGCCACCCTCCTCTCTCAACACTTCTAGCATGAAGCTTGTGTAGCAGGCTTGTGCTGTGCTGGAAGAAAGTGGGCTTGGCTGCAACACAGGGGAAAACGCTTCCCTCGCTCTCCTGGATTCAGACACATGGGTAGTTTCCCAGTCAGCATGGCCTCAGCAGTTAGCAGACAAGAACTAAAGATGCTGTCGCAACACTGAAATTATGTGCTGGCATGAAAAAGAGAGAAGTCCCCAATAATGAAGCTAATATTTACCCTCACTGGCAATTTGGGGGAATGCTTATTGTCCTTTCATATGCTTCAGCCACGCCTGCTGTGAGACAATCCATCATGTTACTGCTAGACCTGAAATGTGTGCAGTAGCCCACCCTGCAGAGGTAGGCAGCAGGAGATGGAAACAAAGACGTTCACACACTGCTACCCTTTGAATTAAAAGAGCATCCTTGTTACAAAACAGTGCTGGTAAGGTCTTTCCCTCTCAATGGACCACACACAAGAATGGGTAGGGATTTAGCAGTGAGAGAGAAAAAGTAGTGCAATGCAAACATAAAGACAAATAATTGAGGCCATGTGTAGACAGGTGCAGGGCTGGTGCTAGGAATCAATAAAGCATTTAACTTCCCAGAGCAGGAAACAAGAGCACGCAAACCAGCTATGACCCAGCTGCTTATTTTGCCTATTCTAGGGTGCTAGAGAGCCAGATTGTCTTCTGCTGCCGCCACCTCTGGTTGACTGGGTTCAGAGTGTGTGGACAGCTGCTATTTCCAGCATCAGGGCTAGCAGCATGAGCTGTTCTCACTGCTCTGACCTCTACGCAGGGTCACCACCACTGCTCCTCCCATACATACTCCATCCCTTCCTTCCCTTTTCTGTCGTAGGAGTAGATCTCAGTATCTGTTCCTCGTACTTAGAGCAGCTAAATTCACTTTTGCTGTGTCGCTGGAAAACCTGACACTGCTCTGGAGAGGTGCTGCATTTATTTAAAAGCACGCTCAATTTGCAGCATGAAGATTTTTGATCTTAACAAGGGCAAGCTCCCATTTGAAAATCAGATTAGCTGCTGTAGCTCCTAATGGGACAACAGCCACCAACAGCCTCTGGTTAGGGACGTAGGGAGCACCCTCACAGCAAGGAAGGCTGCTCATCCCTTCCTGGCAGAGGCATGAAAGCAGCCCCACTTCCAAGAGCCCTGTAACAAACCAGCTCAGTATTCGTTCCAGGTTGGCCCCAGCAGCTGGCATCTGACACCGTACGTAACTGAATTGCATTCTGGTGAAAGTCACCCCCAAGTTCAGATGCAAAACTGGCTTCTAACACAGCTGTGTTATTAACCTGTTGAATGACAAAGAGAATCGCTAGGGATGCAGGTAATAAAGGAAGCAGTATGTTTCAAAACTTAACAAAAAATACTGATATGAGATTTCAGTAACTTCCAGTAGGAATCCATCACAAAGGAAGCTCTGTTTACAGCAGCTCCTCAATGCCAAAACATTTAGTCTCATTATTGTAGATGCTTAAGCAATCATGTCTTAGGCTGCTTTGTTTCGTAGCAGAATTGATCACTAAAGATTACAAACAGAGTAGTAGCAAAAGTTCTGCAAAGGAAGACACAAAAGCACACTGTTAAAGACTTATAGACAAAATATCCAAGTACTGCATGGAAAATGCTCACAAGCGTAGACTTATGATCATATGACACACAAAAAGAACATCACCAAGGGCACAAAATCATGCACTCACAGGTAAGAAATGCCAGGATTAGAACTGCCTATGAAACCTTTGTTCCCTGTTGGAGGTAAGACACTGTGATATAATCTCCAATCGCAGGATCACAAGCTGTTTTGTCTGCGGAACGTGCACCACACTCTGCACAGGGAACTGATGAATCTGAACAGTGACTCCACAATCATTCCTACGTGGCCTGCACACTACTGGGTCACTGTGCTACAAATTTCATCTGGGCCAGATGCATGCATACAATCACATTTTAATAATCTTTTCAGCCAAAGCTCACAAGATGGCATTTAGGAAGCTTTATATTCATATAGGGGACTTACACCAGCTGTGGAAGGACAGACCATACTTGACTCATCATGAAGTCAGTCAAGTGCAGGCAGACTGTGCATGATGTACAATCTGCCAGAACAGAGTGTCCCTTCACTTCTTTAAAAAGCATTTGACACAGCAGAGTAAGTATGTACTGTTTCAGCACTGTGCATCATGCAGCCATGGTACGTTTGCTCTGGTCCTGGAATGGACTTACCATCTCATACAGTCATGAATCAAATAAACAAACATGCTCACCCTTACTGTCCTCATTCCATATGAATCTCCACACTTTGTATCCTGCCCACAAGCTGAATCTTGCACTGAATGCCCTGTACATATTTCTCTGCAGTACTCTTAGCACAGTATCATACTGCAGGTCTCCACGGCACAGTGAAGTGCTAGGCCAACTTACCAGGGCCAGCTCTGAACAATCCATGTGTCCTATACCCAGCTAAGTAGCCTTACTTTGTGCCATGAAAACACACTTTTTCTCTGTTATCACCTAACAGACATATCCTCAGATCAACTCTGAGAGATGGTGGGTAAAGGATATTAACCCTGTTTTACACACATAGGATTAAGTCCTAGAAATAACAAGCTCTAACTCTTTCTGGCTGGCCAGTCTAAGATCTAAAGGAAATTGTTTTTTTCAGAGTCCTTCTCCATTCAATAAAACTGGTGAATCAATGCAATTTGTAATCTTCCACAAAATGGAAATCCTTAAGAAAAAAATCCATAGTCCATTATAGCTTCACTTAGCTATTTAGCTGGCACAAAACTTCTATCAGCAATGCTTGTCCCTCTGATGCAATTCTTTTTTCAGGCTAGGATAGTGGTGGGGGCTGTGTCTCACAGCTGTGCCAACCTGTGCTCCCAGGAGCAGGTGAAGCCATTTGACAGCACGTGGCTGATTGGATTTTATTCCTGATTTCTCTTCTGCTTTGTTTCTCTGCAGCTGAGAGCATTAAACTGAGGGGGAGGTAAACATTAGCTTTTGCTTCTTTTGACATGATTTGTGGCATAGATCTTTCACAGCTCACTGTGGGACTAGTCCCTGGCACTCATGTCCCTGTTAGATAGTGTGTGCTTTCTTCTCCATACCTCCCCATTAACCTGCTGACATGTATCTGCAAATAACAGAGGATAAATCTGCCTTCAAAATTCAGCCATGAGGCTCAGAGAGAAGTCCTGCCTGATGTCCTCAGGGAGAAAAGTAAAGGAATCTAAGGGACGCTTTGAGAATTAATAAGTATCCTTGCTAGAAAGGAAATTTACTTCATGAAAATCACAGCCAGTCTCTCTCTTCCAAATCTCATATCAGACTTAAAATGACTGCAAGGCAAATAGCTGTGAGGGCAGAATACAGCTCACTCCTCTCTGGAAGATGCTCTCCTTTACTTCAGCTTCAAGAGGTGAGGGGTATCATCCAATCTTTGCAAATGAGAAGCAGAGGTTTAACGAGAGAGATCATCTAGTCTTGGATGCAGACATGGACAAAAAGTACCCTCCTGACCTATAAGTCTTCCGTATGTATATTTAGCAAGTTATTTCAAGCTCCATTCAGTCTTTGAACTGGAATAACCTTTAAAAAAATATCTTCAGCCATCTTTTGAATCTCCTCCTCAATCCTAAGCTGAGGTCAAGCTAAGAACAAGTCTGCACTTTCGTCTCATCTTAGCCCAACTTTCAATTAGAAAACCCTTTTGATTCTGAGATCACTTTCTTTGCCTTGGAGAATTATTTCACGCTTTCAGCCCAAGAATGATCACTATGTATTCATGTTCACAAGAATTTGTTCCAGCACTGGGATAAATCCTCACATCTCCTCCCGGGCTCCCCTGTCCTCTGGACCTAGTTTTGACTTCCCTTACTTTTTCCTTCCAGCACTGCCTCTTAGACTGCCTCTTTTCCTCCATCTTTCCTCTTGGTGGCAGGAGGGGTAGTCCAGGAGACTACCACCTTTGCACAACTACCTTTGATTCTCCCACTTTTTCCAGGCTCTTCTATGAAAGAAAGCCAAGTCTTATCTGTTGCCCAGGCACTGTGCTGACCTCATCACTGACTTCACAGCTTTATATAGACAGGCTGACATCACAGACCAAGTGAAGATTCTGGCTCTGACATGTTTTTCCTCTTTGACAGCTGTCTTACTCCTTCACCTTTCGATGGAGACTAATTTTTTACTAAATCCCTATTGTCTCAAAAAACAGAGCAGAAAAACCTTTTCTGAACTTTACATTTTCTTCTTTCACATTAATTGCACAGATATTTTTCTCTGGATTCCCAGTGTGCTTTCCATTTTTGTTCTGCAATTCCAGATATGGTTTTTTTGTATGCCTTTGTTTGGTTCCTACACAACTTCCCATAATTAGGGATCTTGCTGGGACAATTAGGAACCAGCAGAACAGGGTAGGTAGTTTGAATTTCTGGTCCCTCTCACCCATTAGCTCTTTAGAAAAGCTTGAGCCAGGCTACAAATACACAAATCATCTCCTCTCTGTCCTTTTTATAAGCTGTTCTGTGATTTCTTACAAAATTGCTGGATGCAGTAAGATTGCTACTGCATTCTGTCCCAGAATTGATTGTACCTTTATGTCAGCTAAACTTGGATATGCAACCCAGAGCTTTTGGCAATAAAGTGTGGCTATCTAAAATTAACATTTGGGATTTAAAGAGTTAATGTCTTTTTTTTCTGAATTCTGATATAACACAAAGGGTCAGATTTCTGTGTGTGCTTTTATTCTGGAGATTTTAAGTAGGTGTGTTGACAAGCTTGTTAGGAGAGCTCAGGCATCCTCTGCTAAAGTCCAGTGGCCTTAAAGAAAGGCTGGAACTTGGGAGATGCAGGTTCAACTCCCTGACTTGCCCAGATTTTCAATGTATCCTTGGATAAACCACTTAATACTCTTGTCATTCAGTTTCCCACGAGTCACATGGGTACAATAACAGTCTTTTTCCTCACAAGGCAGTTGGTAAGGTATTTATAATGTAAAGTGGTGAAGTGATGATGGTGCTGAAGGACTTGGAATGACTGGTGAAAGGGGAGCAGGGGAATGTTCCCTGTCTCATCCTAAAATGACAGAAGTGAGGCAGAGCCCAAAGGACACATCATGTGTGCCTATGACTAATGTGTCTGTGCCAGATATGCTCTAAAAACTAAATTAAAGGCCACAGGAACACAAATGGCAGTGTCTTATTTTTGTTATTCAGCTGTATTTCTTATCCTCTTAAGTGTTTCTGTGGTATTATCTAAAAATTAGGAACACATAAACATTATCTCTTCACCACAAATGCAAACAGACCCTTTCTTTTCACCAGTTAGAGCTTGTGGCACTAGCAAAAGGGATTTTTTAACCCAAAGTTGTCCCTGGTGAAGAATTTTCCTGAAACTGCCCCAGGATGAATGGACAGCTATAGTGGTTTACTCCTCTTGCTTGTTTTCTCTTCCATGTCTGTGAAGATCTTTACTAGAGAGACACTATTACTGTTATTATTAATGAAGTATTCCTAGCAGTGTGCCAAGCATGTTAAGCATCTTCCAGACATAAATATTCACTCAGCAAGGTCCATTCTTACAGTTCCAATTGAATCAATGGCAGAGCAATCCCTCCTTGGAGGAGCTCGCTGCCAGTAAGCAAATAAACTTTTGGCAGGAGTGAGGAGTTGTGATAGGAAGATGAGGCCAATGACTCGGCCGTGGGCCCCTTCAACACCAGACAAGAAACACAGGGCTGCAACCCTCCTTTATAGCTTTAGCCCCAGAAAGCCTTTCAGCAAAACAGTGCTAATGCAGAATATAATTATAATCAATCGGTGCTGGCAAGAGCTAGGCTATACAGATGATGATTAGCAAAGCTAACATGCTCCAACACACAGCCGCAGGGCTTGTGCTCAGTGTCACCAACTCCGGGGCCCTCTGTGTTCCCTGCCCAACCCAGGCCTTTGCTGCCCTTTCTCTTCTATGTGCCCTGAGTCTCTTCCTGATGCGAAGGATGGTCACCTACCTTTGCCTCTTACCCAAACCCTTCCAGGCA
The DNA here is from genome assembly GCF_000699145.1 of Aptenodytes forsteri. Lineage (NCBI taxonomy): Eukaryota > Metazoa > Chordata > Aves > Sphenisciformes > Spheniscidae > Aptenodytes > Aptenodytes forsteri. Next base: position 5,589,368 of record NW_008794443.1, read on the forward strand.
GACTGCTAGTCTGCTGGGTCTTCTAGATTCAGGCCTTGGTTCAGCCTTGTTTTACGGGAACAGTGAGTTCCCTCCCCAAGGGGAAAGGAGAGGCACTGGTGTCTTCTTACTTCTTACTATGTCAGGGTGAAAACAAAGTAGCTATTGCAAACCTCTAAAACTTTTGTCAACTGCCTTTCTTCAAATTGGAGTGGGCAATGCAAACAGCTACTTCAATGAGCAGATGAGAAGCACTACTTAAGAGCTAGGCATTATTTCAATGATCTACTCCTAGGGAAAAATCCTAAAACACCAGTGAAAAATCAAAAATAAGTAACATGCCAAATTACTGATGCCAAAGAGCACTGAAATATCATTTCAGATTTTCAGATCAAATCTTAGTGCCAGAGTTAATATTTGGGAACATCCTTACTGTTAGGAAATTCATATCTGCCCTGAACCTTGATGCTGCAAAGCCTCTATTTTTATGTGTGATAGTCCTCTATTTAAAAGAAAAATCAGGAAAAAAGCCTAAAAATTGTGACCTTTTAAAAATGTTGAACATTCATCAGAGCTGAACTATATGTTTTGACACTTCCTGACCATACACTGCTTTAATCAGGACCCCTCAACCCTATGAACCATGACTGGCACAACTATTAGCTAAACTGCTTAAATCAGTCTAAGCCTTTAGAGCAGTTTAAGATAACTAAGCTACTTAAAACTCATTAGTACTAAGAGTTAAGCAACATCAACAGGGTATCAGAGATCCTGTATTACAGCCACTCTAGCACTGCAATTTTCTCAAACACGCACACTTCCAGCTTCATGAATCCACTGCAAGTTTTTGTAAGTTGAGTGCAGCTGAAGATCTGCCCTGTGATCTTGCCTCAATGAACAATCCCCATGTAGTCCGCAACACAAGTCAAATTTGAAGCTGCTAGGGTTATCCATCTTTTAATATTTATCCCAAGAGCAAACTTGACCAGAAAATATGGAAAACTGTCTTGCTGGGTTTCTTCATGTACTTAAAAAAAGTTAGATGTATATTATTTCTTGACATCACTTGTCTCTGCATGTTTCATAATTTTTTACATATGTGTGTTGCAGAGAGAATTAAAGAGCATGTACGATGGTGTGAGACTTGTGAGATGACTTGAGGTTGATATGACTGCATTACTCATGAGTGGCAAAGCCTCAGTCAGGTATGTAGTTCATTCCTAGGACTCAGTGTTCTACATTTTAGAGGAAAAACTCTTAAATATTTTTAAATAAGAAGTGAAGTATTTTTCAAGAATCTTACTCTAGTATTTCTTCAGCAGTAACTCCATCTTCCCTTACAGAACAAATTAACCGAGCAGCACAGGCAAAGTCACCGTTGCTGCTTGGAGAGGAGAGGCAGGTGTCAGGGCAAGAAGGAAGGAAGGAAGGAAGAAACAGGAGAACAGGGGCCAAGTCTGCTGAGGCCCTGTCCTCATGCACTGGGGCCTACAGCAGCTGCCAGGGAAGGACCGTGGCCCCTTCTACAACAGCAACAGCTCCAACAGTAGCCAAAGTTTTTGTACTGGCTAAGCAGGCACTGTGGCAATCATCACTTTGCAGCGCGTAGCAGTCTGCTGCCCCAGGCAGACCTGCATTGTCTGTGCTTGCAGTAGACCTGTCTCCAGCTGCTCCGGACTTCTGACAGTATCACAGACCTGCTCCTACAGCTTCTGTCAGAAGAGGAAAAATGTAAATAAAATGGTATATGCACCTCAAAAAGAACACTGTTCCCTTTCTTTCTGACACCTAGTTATTGTGACGAAAGGTCTAATATCTTGCCGTAACCCTTGCTTTTAGCCACATATGTGCTCTTTATTCACAGTGTAGTAATACTTTCATTAACATAAGCCAGAGGGAGAGGGAATGAGAGGAAGAAGCCTGACATAAAGAAAATGGCAATACTTTGAAGCTTCTTAAGGAAGAGTCATAAGTCCCAGAGGAGACAGTTTAATGAGCAGAGTCCGGAGGTGGATGTAGCTCTCCAGTCGGTCACCTTGACATCAAAATTTCTCAACTGTTTCTCTATACTCTCCACACCATTCTCATGACATAAAGGGGGGCTGAATACAGTTGCAAGGACAGTCCTGGCTTCTGAATGGCTGCAATGTTAATGGTGGTGTGTGAATTACATTCCACAGTGCTTCCAAAGTATTAAAAGAAAACTAAACAACGGCGACATCAGAATTTCACCTTAGTCCTCACAAGGTTTATCAGCTGGAACATCAGCTCCTCATCAGCCTTTCCCCACCTGAGATAACAGAGAAACTACTCATGGTGGAAAACTCCTATCCATAGGCTTACCCTAAGAAGAACCCCCAAGTACCTAGTTTGCCAGGGAATTTCAAAATTATGTGCTGAACATGAACAACAGACCCAGACCTAAGTTCTGGATCTGGAGAGGAAAATCCTTTGCCTGTGGCCGACCCTGTTCTCTCTGGTGCCTGTGCTCTTTGCCTGGGGCCAGGCAGGTGCTGCCACTGCTGTGACACTTCAGACTACGCTGGTTTCCATGTGAAAGGCTGGCATGTTTTTACAGAATTTAGTTTCCAAACTCTAGGTCCCTTCTAACCAAGCACAGCCCGAGTGCTTCAGTCCTACACTTTTTTCAGATTTCAAGAAATACCACAGTAATGACGAAGGCACTTCTAAAAAGCAGGGCAGCTTTGTATTGACCTCCAAACAAGGTGAAGGAGTGAATGCACCGGTGCTTTTCAATTGACAGTAAGATTTCTAATGTGGGCAGATGTACACATTTTGCATCATCTTGTTCTCAGAAATGTGTGATATTTAAGTTGTTTTGTTTTAAATTAAGCAAAAGAGGCCTGAGATAGACATCCGGCATGGAAAATTTCAGCCTGAATGATAGGGTTTAGCGAAGTTGCAAACAACTTCGGAAAAAAAAAACCTAAAAAAAAAAAAGTAAAGAGTCTCGTAAGGGAAATGATTGTGCAACCTTAACTGTGGGTGAAGGTAGCTATTGCTGCCTAGGATGAGTACATTTGAGAGGCTACCTTCTCATATAAAAGCTGCAGAGCAGTAATAGGGCGTTGTTTGGCACTGCATTCTTGAATAGCTTTAGCAAACACAGAAGACCAAAGACTAGGTAAAACAAGGTAGATGATAAAAAGCAAAACAAAACAAAGGCCTACAGTAAGTTCAGAGAACACTTGTATTTTCCATACAAACTGTATGACTGGACGTTAAAATTTCTGGAGCAGGGCAGGGCTATGTTTCTGGTTTTAGTGCAGAATGGTAATAAAAATGGAGTGACTGAGTTTCTAGGTCATAACGCAAGCTGTCATATATTCCTCTTTCTGCCTTTCAAAGTGTCTCCAGTTTCACTGAAGATTTACTGAACTCCTTTTAACTCTCTGGGCATGCTCTTCATCTGTGTTAAGTAAGTGCAATACCACTCAGAAGAGGTCAGGATCTAGTTTTACCATCCTCTTCACTGATAGTTTACAAATAAAATCTGGAGTTTAAGTCACTTGATATGCACAGTCTATCACTCTCCATCCAAGTTGCTATAACTGGATAATTAAACAGGACTGGAGATTAAAATGTACTTGAATTAAGTGGTTTGGACTCTTTGCTACAGTTTTGTCATTAAATGACTCATCTACCATTGAACAAGGCCTGCAATTATTATAATACTTTTCTTTTCCCTAGGACATAGAAAAGATGGATAATTGGTCACCCCAGACATGAGTGCTGCCCTTAAAACATTTAAAATTATATAATTATCTCTGTTGTTTGTGTGCAGTAGGGTTTGGATTTTTCTTTATTTTTTCCAGTAGCTATACATATGTGATGGTTCTTTGTATTTCTGTTTTTTGTCTCCCTCTCTCAAAAAGGCATGGACTCCTCTTCAAGCTTCTTGTGCTAATAGAAATCCTGACATGTTACAATGAACTAAATAATATTGTATCTTCTCACAAAGAAAACAAACATTTATGTGTCTCCTTAGAGCACATCCACTTCTGGAAGTTAGATGCTAATCAAGGCTTGAACTTGCTAATCTTACTTCAGCAAAACTTCTGTTCAACCTGCCTAGCTAGATTTACAGCCAAGTTGTTTCACAGGAGCCACAAATGAAGTGAAGGTCTGTGTCAAGTCAGGAGGCAAAATTGCTGACTTTATTGTGGGCTGTTCTCCTGTGAGCTGGGAGGGCTGGTTGCTGGCCGTGGAGACTGTGTATCAAAACAATACAAAGTCCACTGTGGATCACAAAAGGTGGGATTCAGGAAAGAGCAGGTCTCAGGTTGCATTGCCATCAAGACTAACCTTCTAGATATCTGAAGAAGGGTGGAACAAATCCTCTTTGCTCTGTGCCTGCCCAGGGAAGGATTCATTTCTTGTGCAATGTTTTTCTGTACCTGAGTGTTGGTCTGAAAGACCTTCCACATAGAGTAGAGAAGCAACAGCACAGGAAAGAAGGTGCTGTACGAGGGTTTTGCTTGCATGGTATGTGTGTCCCCAGCAATAAGCTGCAGTGACTATAACAGGACAGTGGTGCCACCTTGAAGAGGCATGGACTGTGAAGGAACTCTTGGGGAACTCTGCATGTGTGGTGGATACTGATGGAAGCTTGGCTTGTGAACTCCTAAATCAAAGCTATATTAGCTGCAATTCAGTAGGCCACTTCACCCATGCTTAGATCTGATGCCGTCCTAGAACTCTGTAAAGGGAAAACTTTTTCAGCCAGATTGTATTTTCTTGCCTCAAGGATTGTGAGGGATGTGCACTTGTTTTAGTGGCCTCTGAGGACTTCTGCAACGATGCAAAGTAACTGGAGGGTACAACTCTCCCTGGTATTTCATTCCTTCCATGCCCTGGTTTTCTTTAGGAAACCTGGGGCACCTAGGATGCTTGTAAAAGACACTCGGAGCCACCAGTGCACTGGCTCCATTTGCCCTGGGACTAGTTCATCTCTTGGGCGTACCTGCTGCATCACTGGCACAGCTGCCATCAGCAAGCTGCAAGGCATCACTGCATATGCTCCAGCATTCATTGTCGTCCTCTGTCCAGCATTCAGCACAACCCATCTGCATGTCAGGTAATCTAAGATTGCCCCCAGCTTTTTAACCATCCTCTCCAGGACTCTCCTTTCTGCACTGCTGCCCAGTTTGCCCATGGCTCTTGAAAACACGCCACTTCTTTATTCTTTGTGAAAATAAGCAAACTTTTGAAGTTTGGTATGTTAATCCTAAAAGACAAAAGAATATACAGGACCAGCCACCTGAAGAAATGTAAGCCACAGCCTGTCACAGAGATCAGTAAGAGCTTAGGTGCCTGTATTCCTTCTTGGACTTGGCCATTTGCCTGACAGCGCTTACCATCAGACTTAGTTTTTCACCAACTGTTTCCTGCAGCTCACAGTGAAAGCAAACTCCCACAGACTTCCACAAGGGTTCTGCCAGCGTAAGGCCATCCTTTTTCAGAGCAATCCTCCAGGAATGGTGAGAAGAGATTTGGTAGAAAGCCTGGGCTGGGGAATTTCTTCCTTGAATAATTAGATAATCTGCAATAGCATTCTTAGTGGTGTTATTAAAATGCCATGACTCAGATATAGCTGTGAGAATGATTTATTTTTCTGTTAAGTAGAGTTGATTTGTGTGCTTGGGATTTTCTCTTTGCAGGGTCAGAACAATTCAGAGTCCTTATCTTCACCACTTGCCTCTAGCCAGGTTCACTTTTTGCTCTCCACAGCAGTGGAGAAGTTTTAAATTAACACATAACATACTGAAATCGAGAAGGAAAGCATATGGGATTTTCTTTCTTTTCAGAATCTTAGCTAAACTACAGTGAAGTTTTGACCTTGTATTTAGGGTAGTTCTGTAAACAAATGGGTGGACAGATGCATGACCTTAGCAAACAGCTGCTTTAAATATATTTTGGGCCTAAATGTGACATTGTGGGGTGCTGACTAGCTTGTCAAAAACTGGATTACCTGAATCAGCACTCATTTGCAAATTCAGAAGCTGAGACCTGATCCTTAAGGGCTCCCTTTTGCTGGTGAGCACACAATTTATTTTTTTAAACTGACACAAATTTTCCTGTATCAAATAATGCATTTTATCTCAGACGACGTATTAGGTCAATGGTTTGGGCTGATGAGAGATTAAAATAGTAACATGTTCTAAGTAAAATAATGCAGACCTGAAAAAGCTTGGTATGGAGGAAAAAACAACCAGCCAAAACCCAACCACACCTAGAAAAAAGATCACCCTAGCTCTAACAGCTTAAATCCTTTTTTTCCATAGGAAAAATTGTGATTCTTCTCTGTCCCACTGGCAGAGAAAAAAGAAGGTGATTCTGACCAATTTGCAGTATTCTGGCCGACCACAGGAGAACATAATTTGAACCTTTCACAATTCAAATGCCAGAAAAGCATGGCAATACCATTAAGCCTTATGAAAGAGGAGCCAGTGAGATTTCAAGGAGTATGGGATGGGTGTTTCCTTCTCTTCCTCTACCGGTTTCATGCCATTTCTCTGCCTTCTTAAGATCAAGCTGCCTTGTCCATTAGTGAGACTGCTGCCCTTCCTAGTCTTCTGCAATCATCTGCTGTGACAAGCATATAGCCACTCGCTGCACCACCTTGTGTGTTATTATAGTCAATAGTGGTTAACCCAGCGGTGACATTTCTGGACCAGCTCCATTTGATACTGCTGATACCGCTTCCCAGCCTGAACAACAATTGGCACTGTGTACACACTCAGTGCCAGCCATTTGAGTGTACCCTCTGTAGCCAAAACTCACAGAAACCTGATAGAAGTGCTGAAGTCCCCACTGCTACCTGCACAGCCACCTGTGCAACACCAGACAGAATTGGGGCGAAGAGGCATCATCTTGCAAACGCTCGGACTCCTTCACCCTCCCCTTCGGCCCTTTCCCAAACCCACCCACCCACCACTGAAGGTCCGTTTCCCCACAATCACTCCCCCAGTCACTCTTCATCAGCTCGGTATACCTTCAAGGAGATCTCAGTTGCTTCTGGTCTCCCTGTGCTGGGTCAGTGCTTGTGCACCCCCCTGTGAGAACCCCCGGGGCAATCCCCACAACCAAGCAGGACTCAAGACCTTGCCCCTACCGTGGCATTCAGTCTCTTCTGCTCCTTTGGCAAGACCAAGGTATGTACACACAAAACTATGGCAAAGGCATCAGCTACAAGACTTTGTCCTGTCATTTCATACGAGTAAGAGCTTCCTTTCCTCTTGCCACAAATCTGAGCTTAGTTTGTTGCATGCTGTTAGACAGTAACTACGATTGATTCCTGCAATTGCTCCATATCAGAGGTGGGTAAGTGAATGTTTACCAAATCCTGGTACTTTGGAGTTTGCACAATATTATTAGATAGATCAGCATAATAAAACACGTAGGGATCCTTTGATCTAAAGGCTGCGCATGTATTTCACATCTGAAATGTCCATGGTACCAGAATATTTCCTTATGTGCACAATTCCAGATTACCATGCACAGCACATGTTCTTCCTGACTTTCCCTTCAGTTCTGCTAAGTCAGACATTTTAGAATTCAGTGTCACCTGGCTTTGCCCTACACATTGCCACAATCTATTAGTGAAGATAAAAGCCTACTAACTTTTTGCTTAAATAAAAGATTAGAATTTAAGAAAAGCAGCATTTCTAGCAACACCATGTACAGTACAGATCTTCAAGGATTTTTAATGTACTTGCTTCAAGGTGATCGTAGCTGTCCTCAGAGAGGAACTTCCATATAGACTATGATGTTACACATCACCAGGTATATTACCTGTGAACCAGGTTTGACCTGCTCTTACGGGAAATAAGCAATTGTACTAACTGGATAGTTAGTTCCCAGAATAGAGATTTTATAACTAGGGAGAGTACTCAGACTGCAGCCTTTCAAATCTCTGAATATATTATAACTTAACTACTTGGCAGCATTCAGCGGACAAAAAAAAAATCTGAGTGCCACCTCAATGAGTTCTTACCAGCGATACAAATATTTGGGCTTCTGGACAAAAGACGATTATAGGTTAAATGATATTTGGATAGCATCATGTGGCTGATTAAAAATGGAATAAACTGCTAATGCAGTGAAGAATGCATCTGTTTACAGGCCTGAATCGACTTCTAAAACAAGAGGAGAAAAATTTCTGAAAAGTTTTCTCATTTTATGTACTGCTGTGTACAAGTGACACATCTGGTTTCCATTAGGCATTTTTCCAAAGGAAAAGGAAAAGAAAAGAGACAACAAAGGTGAAATACATCTTACTTTAAACCCAGAGATGATTATTAAGGGTTGTTTTTTTTTTTGAATTGCAGTTCTAGTCTAATAAACTGTTATGCAAAAATACTACTAACTCAACAGAACTGCTGCCATGGAAATGGTTCTCCAGCAACTCTTCTCACTTCAGTGAAATGCAGTAGAGTTTGTTGCTCCCCCATCCCTTCTGCCCTTGCCTGCATTTATTCTGCACCATGAAGGCAATATAATGGACTTCCCTCCTTGGGCATCATCACTATGGTGTTTGCCTTCCAAATTAGCCATACTGTCTGAGGCCCACCAAAACCTATGGGAAAAAGCATCGAGGAGGCAGGATTTGACTTGCAGAGCCTTTAAGAAGGTTTATGTGGAAGACCTGATTTTCTGAATACCCTCTAAATCCACTAAGGGTTTCAGAGGACTGTAGAACTGTCTTTTTTTTTTTTTTTAAGATACTTTTCATTTTATATAAACTTCAGCAACAGAAGTCAATGTGGCTGTGCTCCCAAAATGATATCCCAGAAATCAATCTGATATGATGTTACTTTTGGTGCAAGGTGACAGACTGAGAGCTCTGGCAAAGAGGAAATCTCTGCTTGCCCGTGGGGCCAGACACAGTGCAGTGCGAAGGGGCTCCTCCTTCCTTCCTGCCCCGCAGGATGCAGCGCTGGGTAACACAGGAAAGGGAGATGGTGTGGAGCACCCGGGAGCGTTGTTCAGTCTCTGGTCCGCCATTTCTTTCACAACCCAAGCCACGTCTTCAACCTCAGCCTGCGCAGACACAAACAAGCTAGTTTTAAACTGGCCAACAAAGCTACAGAAAAAGGCATAGCTACCCGAGGACTTATTGTCAGTGCCAGAGTAAGCACCGGGCTGAGGGAATTGTACTACCGAGTACCCTGCTGCCTCATCTAGAAGTGGCCTAGGTCCATCTCTGTGAGCCAGCATTTTCTCCTTGAGAATATCCCCACCTTTGTGATGTGGAGCAAATGTCCCCTTTATCTCTCTCTGTCTTTCAGTTTCTTATTCATAAATCAAGTGTCTTGTCTACTAACACCACTGTGAAGAAAAATGCTTGAAACAGGTAATGTACCTTGCATGGGGGAAAACCTGGCACCTAGCTGACCTGAAATGTGAGCGAGTTCTGTCCTTTTGTCCTTTACTCTTACTGCCTTTCGAGTGGTCATTTTATGATATACTCTCCCACTTTTTTCCCCTCAAAAGAGAAAGACAGAGTAACATTTCCCACCCTTGACTCTCCAAACTGACAACAGTTCACCTCTGTAGTGACTTTTTTTTCCCTTGTAAGCAGACAAGTAATTTACAAACAACAGAGTATGTATTCTGGACAAGTGATGGCCAAATGCCATAGTGGTTAGGGGAAGCATCCGAAACTCTAGACACCATTCTGAGCTTCAGAGGGCATCCATCTCTCTTCATAGTAAAAATAGGCCAGAAATACAGTAAGAATAGACCTCTCTCATGGGGTTTTGATACATCAGCTCCTGTTTGAGGCCAGAGCTGTCTGAAAATTTGGAAGAGAAGGTTAAAAGAAATTTTGGTGCTCATAGGAGAGGAGATTAAAAAAAAGAGGAGAAGGAGGAGAAAAGTGAAAAAAGGAAGAAAGGAAGAAAAGGAAAGGGAAAGGGGAAAGGAAAGGGAAAGGGAAAGGAAAAGGAAAAGAAGGAAAAGGAAAAGAGCTTGATGTTTTAAAGAAGGATTTGGTTTATTTTCTTTGGATTAATTTGTTCATGCCTAAAAGCTAATAAGTCTCAGTGATCAGGACAAGCACTTCCCAAGGCACTAGCAATCCTCCTCCTCACTGCCCTGCATCACATGCAGTCCCCTACAGAAATGAAGAGAGTACAAAGGTGTTGCAAAATACTATGAAATCAGAATTGCAGGACCTTGTACTCCCTATGCCCTTATGCTGCAGCACAAGGATTACACACAGCACAGGGAAATGAGACATAAATCTCCTCTAGCCTCAATACAGGAGATCCCTGCTGGGGGATCTGATGCTGCCGTTGGCAAAAAGTGTCAGCACCCAGTGAAACTGGTGGGAGTTTAGGGCATGCAAAATAAAAGAAATGTAGGACTGGCCCTGGACACATTCATGTAGAGCCCTTTGACAACAGTGGGAATCCCTTCCTGGGTTCAGCTGTTCCAGACCAGACTGGAAATGCCAGCCAGAAAACAAAGCAAAGTGATGCTACTATTGCCCTTCATTTATTTAGCTTTATTGTAGTGTAAACAGACATGAAACCTGAGAAAGCTAAAGCTCAGAGCACACCTTATGCTTTGGGGATGTTTACAGATTGCCAGCCCTTTATGAAAAGAATAAGCAGGAATTAGAAAAAAAAAAATCCCTTGAAGATATTTCCTGGTTCCTGCTTAAGCATGTGAAGGAAGAAGGAAGACTTAATCAATTTGGACCAGTTCCAGATGCACACCGTCACCTCCACATGGGGCTTTGCTTTTCGTAATGCTTGTATCCATGTTTGCCATTCAAACTGATAGAGCCGTGAACAGCAGCAGCAAGCCAAAAGAAAAGGTTGTCTAGTGCAGATGGTGGAAAACCAGGCTTGGCAGCTAGTGGGCTACGGACAGCCCTGAGCAGTGCATGTGAGGTGCAAAGGGAGGAGGAGGATTCACCAAGATGGCTTGGTGGCATAGGCCCTCAACCAGAGCTGATGACAGATCTGTCTGCTTCTCTGCCTTTCGTCAGCTTTTTGATGAAAAAAACCCAGCTCTTAACCAAAATCTATTTGGGGCCAGTCTGCAAAGTCAACTGCTCTTTACTACAAGCTGCCGTTCACTCAACAGCATGGTATTTATGTGAGGTTCCTGTTTTGATATGCTTTCCTCATGCTTGTGGTGCTGTAAATCTGGCTGCACACTAGGGCAGGAATTTCCAAGCAGATGGTTGCCAGGGTTCTCCCTTCAACACACCACAGGATCTGCTAGGCCAGGTCACATTAGCAACCACCAAGTCTAGCATCTTGTCTGAGGCATCAGGCAATGCTTACTTCTCAAGAGGCAAATTCAGAATGCCATGTATGGTGCAGTGCTGGCTATGAGGGAGAAAAATTCCTTTCTCCTAAATAAATCAACTGCCCTGTGTCCCAGACCTATTGCCATCGAACTCCATTTTCTCTTCTGCTTTGTGCTTCACATACACTTCCCCAATCACATGACGGCTTTCCTTTCCAAATCTTGGGCGAACTGTGTCTCATGGGAGCCCACACTCTTTCTAAAAGGATCTACCAAATCCCTTGCCCCTGGCATGCTACACGCCACAGCGCACAGCCCAACAGCCCATACCAAACTGCAGCTAGAAGCCAGGCATGTTCAGCCACCTTGGGGAGAAAGCAGGCAAGGGAATGGATACTCCCAGTGTCTGTCTTACAATTCAAACGGGATTTGAAATGTTGCAGGACCTTCCAAATAAGTGAATGTAGCCTTTCATGAAGGTGATGTGTAGCAAGCCAATTGGATTTGTGAATAGCACAAAGCTTTGCAGGAGACAGAAATGCTTTGATGGAGTCTACAGGGCTATACGGGACTACGCAAAAATGTCACACTTGATTTTCCAGATAAACCCAGGCAGTTAAATGTCTATTTAAATCAATGACAGCTGTCCAAGTCCTGTCCTACTGAAATCATATAATTCAGCAATTTTTTCATCATTTCATTCCTATCCAGTTATTTTCATTTTGATTTATCTACATTAAAAATTTATGAGGTGGGCCCAGAAAATACCCAATACATGCAAAGTTGGGGTTATGAATAGCCAAGGAAGAGGGATCAGCTTGCATAAATACCTTCTGGAAAAGGATCCAGCAGCCACTGCACTTCAGTTTCTCACTCACGACGAGAAATGGCAGTGTGTGTGCTGCTCACTCCTGGCCCTGGCAAAGGGTTAATACTAAGGGGCTGAAGGACTAAAAGGGAAGTCCTGAGACTTGGCAGCCCCTTCTGCTCACAGATTTTCCCACTTTTCCTGGGGCTGGTGTGACATACCTACCAGCTGGTGCAGCTGACTCTCACTGCCCTCTAGTGCAGGGATCAAACTTGCTGAATAATTTAAAGGACGGGGATATGTACAAATGGAACAGACACCTACAGCTGAACGGTGAGGCAGCTGTTGCTCAAGCATGGGAGGTCTATGGCTGGCAAGGAGACTCCCAAGTTGTATTCCAGGTGGCACTGTGGCCGTGAATATGAGACCACCGATTTGCTTTAACAGTGCAGAGCAACCGGTTAGCCCCTCTGCTGCCGCAGACAGGAATTCTCCTGCAAACCACAGGGAAATCAATAAAGTATCACCAGAAGAGAAGCATCACATCATAATTCTACATTTTAGAAGTGTCAGAAATGGCTTCTGGGGGTGATGTTTTTAAGAGAACACTCGGTTAGTTCAGTCTCTGTCTCACATGTTGGTGGTTGACTACTGAACCAATTCATGAACCTTCTCATCTCACAGGAGGTTTTAGAACTTCTTTTCCAGAGAAGATGACAATATAGTTTTGAACTACTGAAATCCATGAAAGCCCAAGAAAAACATCCTTCTGTGCAACAGTGGAATCACTCAGGACAGTTTTAAATAATCTTGATTTTTCTCATTCCTTCAGGCTTTAGAGACATTGTGAAGACAGAAAACAGAGCAACCTCATCATCAGATTCAGCAACTACCCGCAATTAGATACAGCAGATAAAATTACATTACTGGAGAGAAAAGCTGTACTTACAGTGGTTCCAAATAGACATCTGAACTATTTATCTTCTTCTGTACAGCTGGTGTATTCCGGCTATGCTTTGTATCGTGAGATAAGTGAATCTGAATGAGCTAGGTCAGAATGACCACATTCTTGGGATCCATTTGATAGCTTCCTGTTGAAAAGAGGCATTATAATGAGATAAATTTAATAATATGAAAGATTCAGAAGAATGGTAATGGACTACAGAGCCCTTTATCTTTTAAAGTCTTTTGTAGCACATCAGTTCACGCAAGATCGTCCAGCCCATGGTCCTTTCTCTATGAGAGGCCAGCCTCTGGGCAAAATACAAGAAATGGTATAAATTTATCCTGTAATCCATAATAGATAGAACTTATTTCAAAAGCATGGTGCTAATGAAGCACCATTAGACAGTCAGTGGTAGTAAGCGCCTTGGCTCTGTGGCTGCATTTAACTCACGAGATATATTAATAGTCCCTACCTGCCTTTAGCTCCCCAGTAGTTACTAACACACACGCACACTTGCACAGATCAGCCAGCCTGCTGCCCATCCACATACCTTTGGCTATATCCCTGTGAAGCTTCTCACTCTTTGAAGATTCATCTAGCCTAAACAAACTAATTATCTGCAAAGATTACCATCTCATACCCATCCCTCTTCCCAGCTCTTCTAATATACATAAATGGGACCTACCATGCTTTCACCTAACTAAAAATCAGCCCAAGGTACTGTGGCCAAAACCTATTTTAATTTCAACAGGCAATTAGAAGTCTGTGCAAAGCAAATTAACATCGTCATCCGGTTCCTGGCAGAGAGTTATGCATGTAAAGCCACATCGCTACAACCTGTAGGTATGAATTCAAGGACAGATACCATGACACAGAGTCTAATTATGGTCAGAGCTTGAACACATTGGTAGAAATTGTTACCACTGCTGCACCTATTCTGTGACTAGTTAGAAGATTTTACCTTCAAGGGCACTTTCTAACCCGCAATAAATGCACCTGAGCAGCTCCTTCTGGTCACCTAACTACTTCTTTTGCGAGTACTATTTGTACCAGCCTTGCTGGTGTATCTTTGTTGATGCCTCCACCAACTACAGTCAAATGATCAGGCTTCAGCAGGAGACCCAGGAAGAGAATCCCAGTTTTATAAACGTTTCTTGCTATCGGCACTACACAGCCAGATTTTCAAGTTAACAGCAACAACATTTGCACACAGACAGTGTAACTTCCCAGTAATAAAGACGTGCTGACTCCTCGGCGTTAGTTCCTGCTGGCTGAAAAGAGCTGGGGACACAGAGACAGATGCTCCCAGCGTGGAGGTGAATGTTTACCACTGGGGCAGCAAACTGAGACTCTGACTGATAGCAGACAAATAAGGGGAACTCTTTAAGCAGTTGTTTCTTAAAATGAATCTCTTGCCAACTCAGAGGTCTGGTTAAACCTTTGCAGAATCAGAGAGAAGGATCTTCAACTAACACCGCCTTTTTCAAGCTTAATTGGCTTATTTCCTCAATTCCCTTGTGAGGAGTGTCAGTGTGCAAAGTGATACGTACATGCATACTTGCTCTTCCTCTCTCTTCCAGAGGTATTCTTAGTATATACCTCCTGCTGCTGCCACTGCTCCTGCCATTGAGAAAGAGAGATCATTTGAGACCTATTGGGCTTTTTGTCCCTATAAATGCAGTCATATAACAGCATAACAAATGCAGCAGTTGTGTAACAATTCAGTGTATTTGACAACAGCTGGAGGAGGAAGAGCATCTGAAAGGACAAACCACCAAAAATGCCACCTCCCTTAGAAAAAACAGAGACGTCCCACTGTAAACAGAGTTGGAACAGGGGAGCTTGTACAGTCTTAAGTGTAACACTGACCACAGCTGTACAAGTTTCTCTTAAGCCCTCCTCCAATGTTGCGTTTCAACTCTGTCCTGCAGGGACACTAAGAAGTATGCATAAATTTCGTGCAAAAATATGGCTCTATCTATCTAGCTTCAAATCAGAGTCATGGGAAAGACTCACATTGGCTTCAGCAGAGTTAGCTCAAGTCCTCCATCTAACCTAACCTACTGCTGATAGGTATGTGTGCCCCTAAATGGCCCAGATGTCCCACACTGATAGCACATGAACAAGTATATCATACTGACCATAGTATGGAGCTATAACTCGACTGTTCTTAAACCACCCAGAGCTAATAACTAGGAACGCAGAGATAAGCACAGCACATGGTACTTTCACAAGGGTCTAAGGGAGCTTCACAAGCTAGTGGGTACCATCTCCACTTCTCCATGCCCTGTTGAAAACTCCAGTCTGTGGATCCCAGTCTGATCTCCTTTACTCTCATGACCAAGCATTGCTCTTCTGAAGTCAGTGCAGTGCTATTACTGCCAAGCACAGGAATAAGTTAATATTGTCTATTTTCTCACTTACATGCTCTTATGCAGCAGTAAATGTAAGCTTGAAGTAGCTTATGCTTAGTGAAAAGGGAGCAAGCTGGCTGAAATGTACTGTAGGGTCAGAGCATGCACACAGGCTGGTACTCCTGGTAGCAAATGAGCTCCTTCCCTAGCTACCCTGCAATAACACCTGCATGTGTCTAGAGACAAGCAAGGAAACTGTCTACCATCATTACTATTTCAGAACAATAAAAGTCAATATAACAAGGCACAACTGCTTTTCAATTGCAATTACTGTTTTATAGCGTTGTGCAAGATAAATGCTCCCCCTCCCTCCTCCCACTTACCTAAGATAATATTTGTTAAGATAAAGATTGAGATTTAGCAAATCAGACAATCTTAAATTCAGTTTTCCACAGCAGTATTAACCCTGCCCAACAGAGCTAGTCAGACAGCAGGATGTGACAGACCATAAATCTGGCAAATAATTTAACACAGTACTGTTATTTTGCCTTTTGCTTTAGGAGTAGACTCACATTTATGCCAATGGGAACACAAAAGCAGAACTCAAAGGAGAATTCTATGTAACTGTTTAAAAAAATTGACTTATACCACTGATTAACTTATAATTATTCTTTACAAGCCCAGTTCCATGCAGGTAGTAGCCCATCAACCAATACCTTCCATCAAATGTATCTGCATTTAGGTATTTAGTACATAATTGCTTTCCCATAACAGTAAGCTCTAGCAGTTCTTACTCCCCCATGTTTTAATCCCTTAGCCATCACCAGGATTTTTAATATAGAACACTGTGACTTTAAAGATGTCTCAGTCACATTGTAGTTACAGTGCAAGCACGCTGTGATGTTGAACAGCATAGTCACAAACTTTCCCCACTCCTCTGCTGGGCTAGGAACTATGCTTCCGAAATCCGTGCTACATTATTGCCCTGAAACTGTCCTGGAGTTCCACCTCCTCCAATATCTTGTAACTAAAAATGGAGCTCTCGGCTCACCCCCAAGAGGTCGCTAATTAAAATAGTTATTTTTAGACTCTAGGTATACTCAGATACACTGCAAGTGATACTATAAACATTTTGTGGTTTTATTTTCTTATACATTTAGTCTCTAGAGAAAGGACAGAAATTTTACCTTCATGGTAATGACAGCCCAACTTATGAAAATATATACTGGATATAGAACAGAGGAAAGAATAAATCAGAAGGCATTCAATCACTTCAGTAGTTAGCCTTTCAACTACATTAGTGGGTGATGGCAGAAACAAACAACTGCAAAGCAGCAACCGAGTAGCTGAATTTACTGCATCACTGGCTCCAACTACATTTTAAAGATAAGATTATTTTCCCACTTTTTGCCTTCCCTTTTTATCTTCCCTCCCAACAAAGAAAGCATTCTTTGCTATCTCAGCTAAGGCTAGAGAGAGGCTTCAGGGAAGAGGAGACAAGAGTATCTGCAATTTCATCAAGTTCCTAAAAGCTCAAAGTGAGAAACATATCCATAACTCCAACGCTTCGGGCTTCCTACAGCAGACCGGGCGAGCAGAGACATCAGGGGAAATTTCCTGTCCCCTCATGGGTCTGCGCAACACTTTCTCACCACTTCTTCACCATGTCCTGATGCCATGTATCCCGTGTGCAAGGCACAGAAGGCACACCTGAGTCACCTTCTGGCTTGGGAAGGAACCTGAAAGGACTACAGAAGGCTACATAAATTGCTAAAATGCTCGGAATCAATGGAAGGGGAAAATCACACTACTTCATCATTTCTAAGACTCATAGTTCTTAATATCGCATATGGAAAAAATGGTTTGTTCAATACACCGTTCAATACATTGCTTACATTACTGGCTTACACAGCTGTATGGTACCTAGACATTTTCTTGATGCTGTTGCATCCACTTTCATAAGACTTCCCAAAGAGAAAGGCTACAGCTGTTAAAAGTGTTTTACAGATGGGGAATGGAGAGACTGAGATCGCATGACAGCTAAGAACTGAATGCAGGTCTTTGAATCCTGGACTAATGCTTAAATTATCATATCTTCCTTCCCTTTTCATCCATAATTCCGGTTGTTAAGCATCCACTGTGACACAGAGTAGCCCAAGAAATGCATTAAGATTTAGATCTGTGTACTTCTGCTGTTCTACTCTCCTAAATTCATCAAATATCAGAATAAGCTTGAGTAAGAAGGGGCCACTGGATAGGCAATTTAATGCAAGATCTTTGACACTGGAACTCATTTGCTGCAGTGGACCCTGTTTTTATGCATTGCACACAATGAGGTTTTGTATTTAATGCTCCAAGATGGCTGACCTGCTTTCTAAAGACAGAAGATGCAGTAAAAAGAACTAAAGAAGAAAATAAGTTGAAATTCACATTAATCAATTAGGAAGCCCTTGACAGCCATTCTAAGGTGTAGCAAGTGTATTTTGCTTCACTGTAGTTTTGCAGAGAGGATAAGTGCTTTTATAGGGATGAATAAGTAAACATTTCAGATGACGAGCTGCTTTTTTTGTGGAATTCAATTTTGCTAGTGCAAGCAAGAGAGCTGCTCTTAACCTTAACAATTATAGCAGCTGTCTGTCTGTCATTCAGAAAGCTGTAAGCCCTTGACAGGAACAGGTCTGGTCTCATTGCAGGGAAGAAACTGAGGCACAGATGCTACAGTAAAACACAGCAATTCTCTGTGGGAGAGTTAAGCTATATTCCTTTTCCTGCATGTAGGTTACTGAGCTACACAGATCTTTGTTATTCAATATAAAGCTAGAATAACGTACAGTTATCGGCTTCTGCATTCAGACTAACACATAACATCCTTTTAAGTTACACAGGCTAGAGGAGAGATTTGGATAAATTTAGTAGCATTACTGTAAACTGGTTGCAACTTCGCTAAAGTAATATAGGTTTCAGGGAGATAAAATTTAGTGACTATTTAGTGAGTTCATGTAATTGTGGGTTTTATGAAAGGTGAAGAAACATTGTGGAGAAGCAACACTGAAACTCTTTGTTCATCTGTTAACCAGACAAGGAAACTGGCAGTCAGGCAGTCAAAGCTTCCCTTTCAGAATACCAGCAACCGCACCAGCTGAATTACCTACTCAGAGACCTCTACCCCATCTACTCATAAAGCAGGATTCAGTCATGCAGCCAGTCACTCATCTGATTTTTTCCCCCTCCTCTGCTAGGTCCTTGGGGGACACTATTCTTTTCCAGGGCAGCTAACTCTGTGACATCTATTTGTAGGAGATATCCTCCCCTGCACCCCTAGATGATGGCATGAGGAAGTCCCTTGCTGTCACTGCTGCCTAGAATAATGTTTTCTGAATTATATTTGGAATGAGGCAAATGAAATCAATTCAGGCTAAACTAGGAATCTGCTGATACTCCATTGAAGTGGAGCCCAAGCCCAAGTCTCCGTGTAAGTGGCTAACAGCTATGTATATACGGAAAGGTATATACCTCTAGAAAGTCACCCCATCTATCCCCATAAAAGTTGCTTCAGTTCAGAAGATCTGAGAAAATCCAGAATCAGCTCATGTTTGTATGACAAGCCAGGGAACTTGAGCAAAAATGCTAAGTTTATCTGGGTAACTTTCAACCTGAAATCCACTCCCACATGAATTATCAAAACTACTATATATCTAGTTGCCAATAACAAATTCCACTGCCATGGCTGCTGAGGGGCTGGAAAAATTAGGAAATGATCCCTCTTTCAGGCCCGTTTCCTCCAGCCCCTTAGAGCCAGCAGCTGTAGCAGAAGCCAGGAGAAGGGACAGAATCAGTTTACTCCAGTCTCAAATCTAGTCTTAGTCAAGGATGTAAACTTCATCTCCTAATGACTATAATGCAGCCTTTTGGAGCTGTCTGGTATGATCCACATATTCTACTTAAGTAGTTCCAAGCCATTTTTTTCTACAGGCACAACAAATATAATGTTCATTCACAGTAAAGGAGAGATCACAGATCTTTAACTCCATCAGGATATTAAAGCCACTGCAATTTCTCTGTGTAGACAAACCTCATAATTTCCAACACTTGGAGATTCATCTATCAGTTCTTGAGATTTGGCTTGTCACAGTATTGGAGAGCTTCCCAAAACTCACCATCCTGAAATATTGTCACAATATGTAGGATTCTTCCCTGCAGTCCCACTTCATAAAAGCAGGCAGAAGTTACACCCAGGAGCCACCAGCCTTCAAAGTCTATAGCCTTTTGTTTCTCTTCCACAAAGCTGACCTTGAAATGTACTTGCTGCAGCTATTCTCTCTTTCTCCCTCTGCTCTTGCACTGAAGAGCTCTGCTCTGCTCTGCCTGCCTGACGTTCCTGAGTCATTATCTGTGTCTTAATATCCATGTCTGAGTGTCTCGTGCAAGTTAAATGACAGAAATAAAAAGCTCCACTCTTAATAACATTTCTTAGCAAAAAAGATCCAAAACTGTGCCCTGCCTTGACCCTCTTACGTACTTGTGTTTTCTCTGTCGTGAGAAGCTGGAACATCAGGTTTCAAAGACCTGACTGCCTGTGGAGGATGCTAATCTCCTCTCACCAGAGAGAGAATTACACTAATTTGCAGTGCTATCAATTATTTTGGAACAGACGGTCAGTGAATCCAGTCCCAATGGCTCAAAACTGCTCCCACGTGCTCTGATCCTTTAACCCTGGCCTTAGCAATGGCACTTCTGCTGCCTCCATCTGCTGAGGAGTCCTTTCCACAGCCAAGGAGGAGCTCGGCTGGGACAAATGCTGAAAACAGGTGGGCAGTAAATGGGTTGGGATGAGTTCAGAAGCATCTGTTCCCACCAGCTCTTCGTTAGCCATGGGGGAAATGCGTGAGCCACAGCCACCTCTCTCCACAGCAGCCAGAGCAACAGTTACTGCCACATCCCTTCACTTTTCTGCTGGGACTCACCTTATCAATCTTCCCTGCTTTATTGCTACAAGCTGGCAGCTAGGGCCACAAGGGTAACTTGAAGCTAAGCAACTCCAAAGACAGGAAAACACCTCTGTGCATCTCCCCAGAAGGTTACAGAAAAGATTTAGGAATCAAAAAAGTAACTTCTCTTGACTACTGGTATAAATCTAACGACGTTTCTATTGCCTCTTTTTCTTTTTTTTTTTAAACTAGTTTCTCCTATCAGCGTGTCCTTGAAATGCACAACCTCCCCACCTAGTTTTGCCAGACCTGGACCTGAAAAAAAAAAAAAGCAGCGTGATGTAGACTGTGTCTCAGAGCTTACCCTATTCAAAAGTTTCTGGCTAAGGAAAGAGGAATCCCATAAGGGCAGAAGGTAAAAGGATGACCTGCCCCAGCAGGAGAGTGAGGGCAGAGATGCACCGGGACCTCAAGACCTTCAGAAGCAGAAAAACACAGGTGCTGCCTGCTATAATGATGCAATCCCTCAGAGGCCTTCTCCTCATCCTCCTCTTGAGAGGCAACCACTGGGCAGTGGCGTTTTCCTGAGACCCATGTCTGGTCTCCTCAGCCTGGATGATCCATTTGTACACCAGAACCAAGAACATTATTATCCTGAGGAAGGACACAAGAAACAGTGGAGGTTTACAAAGAGGCTAAAATATTAGAAGAGGTGGAAAACACATAGTGGAAGATAGAGCCATGGGAATTTGATACAACAGTCCCACAGTTTATTGAGTGTCGCAACAGCCTCCAGAAATGCCCTGCAAAGATGTCCCGCAGGGCACTGTATCAGGCTCTGAGGACAGCACTGGCTGATCCTCCGCTGGGTACTTCGACTTCAGCCAGCAAGCCACATTTGGGGAGACAAGTACCATCTTTGGTGATATGATAAAGGCACCGCTCGCAAACCAAAAAATCTAACAGCTGCAGAACTGACTGTAGGCATGGCACAAATTGCTTAGGAGCTTAATTTTGCATGCAAATGGCAGTTAGGCTCTTAGGTCACTCAGGTTGGAAAATTTCACAGTGGACCATCTGTAACGTGCAGGAGTGGTAGTCCTAAGCCACAGATTTTTTTTGCTCACCTGTAGAACCTCAACTGTCTGGGAGCAGGGTGTCCCTTGCTACTCTATAGGGAGAAGCTGCTTGTGATCTCACGTTCCAGTAATGACCTCGTGCTGGCTCTATACCAGTGATTTCTATGGAATTATTCCTGGTGTACCACATTGTAGAGAGGAGAATCTGGCTCACTGAGATGAATGTGTGAAAACTAGCAACCCTGAGAAGATGCCACCATGCCCTGCCACCTGCATCTCCTACGCCTGAGAGACAAGCCCTGAAGGGGAATACCTGCCAAAGAGCCTCCACCTCGCATTACATACCATAATAAAAAACTGGTGTTTTATTTATGTTGCCAAATTAAAAGAAATGCTCATCAAAAAACTATCTTGGCAGTGTCTAATAAAAAGCTTTTTAGAGGCCTATATTTTTCCATAGCTGCAACTCTTCAAAAATGTAATGCTTTGTTTTGACTTGACTAAGGGCTGGGGTGGATAGGTGGGTGGTCTGAAAACCATATGGGCCGCTTTAATTACCTTAGTCACACCAGCAGCTTCAAGTTACCACAGCATCCTCTCTGTTTTTTCCTGTTAGTAATGAGAGAACCTTAAAATTAAAAAAAAAAAAAAAAAATCCCAGTTTAATTAGCTACGAACCACTTTCATACCACGTTTCCCTTTCTAGAGATCCTCAGCTTATGAGGTGTTTGCTGCCTGGTAACTGGTTTCTCTGACTAAGTTTTTGGAAATAAAGAGCTCAGCATGTTTTGTTTAGTTATTCTCTCACTGACTTGAAATAATACTTATTTATTCCGCTTTTTTGTGGTCTTGCTTGTTCATTCTTATTGAGTTATACCTGTCAGTAGTTGGATGGGAGACCTTAAAGAAAACCCTGCTCAAGGGTTGATCCAATACCCTCACATGGTATCATGCAGTCTTACACTTCTGAAGATGCTCTCTGATGCACTGTAAAAGCAACAACAGACCAACTCTTTAAAGATGTCTTTTCTAGAGGGTCACTATTGGAAATGGTGTACCTCAATCAAAATTACTAGTACTTTTCCCACCATGAATGTCCTAGCAGCATCTGTTTGACAGTTTTCCATTTCCTGAACTGATTTGGTACGTCATGGTGTCACACAGTACCCAACAGCTGCTGTTCAACCCAGAGGTATCTACAGCTTTGCAGTGAGTGAAGTTTGTTTTGTGCAGCCCTGGAATCTCCACATTCTTGCAGTCCTGAAGAGGGTTTCCTGTTCTACAGGATGAATCACTTCCTTTTAATTATGAAAGTCAAACTTTGCTGGGCAGGTAGCACTTTAAGACTCCAGGACAATACAAACAACACTTGGGAATGCTTGAGAACAAAATATGATTTACTTGGGTACAGTACAGCCACATTACTCATGCAAATCCACTGCCAAGAGAGTCTTGTCATAATATACAGTCTATGTAGGAAGAACGAAATGAGGAAAAGAGTCCACCTTTCTCATAACCGGTGGGACATCATAAATCCTGGGTTCCAAGAGCCTCAGCCCTGCACTATAGGACTGCCAACTTCTTTATGCCTTCTCTCTCTTTACTGAGGGTTCTGTATTCCCACCAGGTGCTGTTGCTGTCTCTCTCCAGGCTTGGATGGCTGCATTTCTCCCTCTTCTTTCAGGCCACCCCTGTGCTCTCTGTGGTGGCAGAGAAGGTGCACCAAGGGGAGCCAGAAAAACACCAGAATGGGTCCAGATAAGCATCAGCAGGGAAGTAGTGTGGATGGCTGTAGGGCTTGGGTCAAGCACATACCAAGATGACCATTTAGATCTGTCCTCATATCCCCTTTAGGCCATAAATCAGCTTTGTCTCACTGGTAGAGCCTTTTTTTACCATTTTGTTCTCTGCTGGTGATCCTTTTACTAAGGCTGGAGACAATGTGAAATGAAAGAGATGCTGTTATTACTGCACTGCAGCCTGCGAGGTGTGGAAAGAAGCCACCAGTATGACTGCTTGGTCCTGACTACAGCTTGTGTGGATGCTGTTGTGATGGAGACTGCACACGGTGCCAGCTAGCCTGGGGAATAGTGTCCAACAGGCAAACCCCTCAAACTTCAGGCTGGCAAAGTGGAGTTTCCATGCGCTTTGTCACAAGGGACCACTCTGTCTAAGACGTCATCAGTCAGCCAGGTCCTTCATATACCTCCTGCAGCCAGCTCCAAGGCATACATTAAACAGTTCACTGAATTATGAAGACAGCTCACAGGGCAATAGGAAACTGGGGGAATTAAGTTTCTTTGGAAGAGCATGTTACCCCATGGGCTGAAGCAGAAAGACTCCCATGAAACTTCTTTGTTGACCTGCATATAATTTAGCATGTTATAAATAGTTGTTTGAGTGCATATGTATTGGGCAGGGTTGGTGGGGGGCGGGGGTGTGGGCTGCAGAGTGCCCTGTGTCGGAGAAGATCAGGGACTGCCCAGTGCTGGTCCTAGCCAGGTCCAGCCAACTGAGCAACAGGGAACACCAACCCACCATGCCTCAACATCATGGCCAGTCAGAAGATCATACAGAGCCTCTGTGAAAACATATTTAAGAAAGGGCAGTAGCTGCTGCTGGGGCAGGAGATAGCAGAGAGAGAGGAGGAGGCACAAGTGAAGGCGTATCATGAGACACCCATGCAGGAGCACGAGACACCCGAGCAGGGGCAGAGCAAGAGACGTGCCAGAGCAAAAGGAGCCACAAGAGGAAACATGCATCTGAAGGGACTGCAGGCCATGGAGAAACCCATGCTGGAGCAGTTGAGTAAGAAACAAAGAGCCGCAAAAGCAAAGGAACCACAAGACACCAACCCCAACCTCCTGTGCCACCCCTCACCTCACTGAGGGGACTAAGCGTAGCATGTGGCTAGGGAACTGGAGACCTGCAAGGAGGAGGAGGGGTATCCAGAGGGAAGCTGGGATGTGTTCCTTAAGCACTTGTTTATTTGCCTTCTTTATTTCTCAATTCCAGAATCAGTAATTAAAATTTTATGTTAATTGGCAATAAATTAAGTGACATTCCCCAACCCAAGACTGTTTTTGCCCACAACAGCATGCCACTTCACAAAAACTATGTTTATGTGTATGTCTACACGCAAGTGAACATGTGATTGTGTGCTGGAGGACATACACTTGCATACATATATAAGGTTTTGATATATGGGCATGACTTTGAAGATACATGCTCTTAAGTTCAATAATCTTTCTGAGCAACGATGTCTATTTTTGCTGCCCGGTGGGGTTTACTTTCTAGTTCTGCAGACTGCACAGTAGCCACTGTCTATGGGTTCTTGGTAGATGTGGAGTATTTGATGTGGTGCCTGACCATCTACAGTGACTTCTCCACAAGCAGTGAAACAAGACAGACCGCTGGCTTGACTATATTGTGGAACAGGAGAGGATCACAGGGAAAAGAGACACACAGGACAGGTTATTTTCACACCCCTGCTGTTTTGGGCAGTCCCTTCTATTGCTTGTATTACCATACACTTCATGTTACAGGGAAGGAGAAAGCACCAGTTTTCATCAGCCTTGAGTTCAGAGGCTGGTATGTTTTTATCAGGAACCACATGAAGTGGAAGAGGAGCCTTTGAGAACCGACGTGCAGGGGAAATAGTAACACAGTGGTCAACTTGCCCTTGCATCAAGGGCAGCCAGACTTTCCTGACTGCGTGAGCAAAATAAAAAAGAGTCTGCTGGGCCGAGTGCCCAGGCACCGCAACGCCCCAGCTCCATGCCTCTGCTACCGAGCAACCCCCCGGCTGACAGCACTTCACTCCCGCCCCGGGGCTCATGGCCGAGCACTGTAGCATCAACAGGAGAACTGCCCCTGGGCTGCTGGCAGGTTGCAGGCAGGTGAGAAGCCACAGGCTGGCCGCTCCTGGGGGCCCGGTGTGTCTGTGTGGTGAGACCATGAGAGTTCCTAGATGCTGTCTAGATTTGCAGGCTGGATACATTAGGCATGGCAGATAGAGCTGGGACTCAAGCTATGTGAAAGATTCTTTGTTGTTCTGCAAGTGTATTTCCGTAATCTGTCTGTGGTGTAGCCTGTACTAGCCAGTGGGGTGCTTTGATAGAGAAGGCTCTTAAGGGTTATTAACGAATTATGTTGTGGTAAGAGAGGACGAGAGGAAATGGCCTCAAGTTGCGCCAGGGGAGGTTTAGATTGGATGTAAGGAAAAATTTCTTTACTGAAAGAGTGGTGAAACATTGGAACAGGCTGCCCAGGGAAGTGGTGGAGTCCCCATCCCTGGAGGTATTTAAAAGACGAGTAGATGAGGCACTTAGGGACATGGCTTAGTGGGTGGTGGTGTTGGGTCGACGGTTGGACTCGATGATCTTAGAGGTCTTTTCCAACCTCAATGATTCTATGATTCTATGATTCTATGATTCTAAGAGCAACAGTAAATAGAAGTTGCTAATTTAATCAAGGAAGTAGTTTTAGGGTCTGATTGGTTTTGCTACCACAGTCAAAGATTAAATTAAGGAATTGGGGTTGGGCATTGTTGCTTGCCTGGAAGGTCAAGCGAAATGCCTGGATGTGTAGAGCAATGTTGTTGTGCATTACCAGGGGACTCTGCAGGAATCAGAGGCAAAGGTGACTCCTAGGGCTGGGCAGCAGAATTTCTGACACGCTGTCGCAGCATACCACAACATTTTAGGGCTTGTTTAAATGCTGGAGGTGTGCCGATGGAAATGCCAGAACACACGTGCAATCCCGATGTGATCCATTCTGACAACTTTATAATGTAGTTTTTATCTATGCAGACTGCCTAATGCTAAGAAGCCCTCAGCTTCACTTCCATTAGTGAGTTACTTTTGTGAAGTTTCGCACTTGTTTTGGCCACTCTGTTTCAAAGGGAACAACTTTTGGGAAGAAAATACACTGAAAGAAATTAACCTGACAGTTTGTATCGCACATTTCTTGCCTGAGCTATCTTAAAATCCTGCAGAAAATTTATTACACAAATACACTGGCTACCGTCTCATTTTCCCTTTCCAGAATCTCTGAAAAACTCAATCTGCTAAAAAATCACAAATGAGTCAACTAGTAATGATGACATTCATGTAAAAAATATTTTTCAAAATTGGGAATTCTTTTAATTTCTTTTCCAGTTTTTAAGCCTCTAAATTTCATGTTTTAAAGGTCTTCTCAGCAACCATCAGGGAAACATACTCTAACTAAATAAAAAGAAAGCTGACCCTTGGTTAAGCCCATAACTCTGACACAAAACCTCTGACTGCTGAGAAACTCCCAATAAAATAGGGAAAGCTGGTGGTAACTGCCATAGTGAGCTCTTGAGGAATCAGTGACTGGCTGGTCTGGGAGAAAGGCTGAAGCAATGATAGCTTCATACTAAATCTAAGCCAGCACTGAGTCTCAAACTGGCCTGTAAAAATAACAGGAAGAGCCTGTAAAACTATTTCCTGAAGAAAGAAGGCCTTGTCATTCAGGGCCTAGGATATCTCTGTGAAACTGTCTTATTCCCTAAATCTGCCTTTGCTGGCAGCAAGATATACCTGAAATCACATAGCTTTGTAGGGATTATTCAAATCAGAGACAGGAGTTTAAGGAATTCCAGGCACTGAAAAAATGTCACTCTTTATGTGACACACTCTTGTGTTTGGAAAACAGTTTGGTTTTAGCTTGCTCTGATACTCAGGGATCCTAAAGAAGAGGTCTGAGCCTTAGTAATAGCCTTCTCCCCATCCAGATCAAAAGGTAAGAGGAAAGTGTAAGACATTCCTCTCCAAGGCCTACCAGGAGGGCCACAGATACATCATTCAAGGTTTGCTCCAAGGTACACCCAGCTCAACAAATGCATCACCACACGCCCACTAAAAATCTTCTGTCCTTTCACCTCCTCTCAATTTTCTTTCATCTTTTCTTTTTCTTTCCCAACCAATCCCTAACTCCCCCATTTCATTCCTTCACCCCATTCTCTCAAACCTCCTCGTCCCTATTCCTTTTTTCTGTCCATTTTCTTCACAAGATCCTTCTCTGTTGTCCTCCCTTCAATTTTTCCCTCACAATTCACTTTGCCCCATCCCACAGCTCTTGTTCTGCTCAGGGTGTAGAAGAGTTGACCCAGGTTTGGATTCTGAAGCAGGTTCTTACAGGATCACGTCCTTAAACTAGTTTTTTCTGGTGCCCATTTATACAAGGCTTTACCCTCCTGTTGATTTCTGGCGACATCAAGTCATTCTCAATAGCTGATTTAACTTGGGATCATATGGCCCAAGAAAAGAGCCTACCAACAGGTATGTTCTGCTGAGAAAATGTCTCTTCTGCATGGGCACAGATTCTCCCTTCGTCTCCCACCTGATTTCTGTGTGCTCTCTGTCTTGCAGAAGTGGCTTCCATTTTTTAGACATCCCTGTATACAATTATAGGCATTTTACATATAATTTCCAAAACAGCCATTGCTTTGCTGCAGTCGTATCCTTTCCAAATATTGCCAGGCATTTGGCACTTCTGTGGCCTTCCAAATGATGGCACATAAGCCCACATGACCCACATGACAGATCATGAGGGTTAAGTAGCTTGATTTAACTTAACTCCTCAAGTCTCTGTCAGCAAAACTGAGAGCACATCTTGACATCCTGGCTGAGGTACCCCAAGTAGGTTAACTATCTGCCTTCACTTACAATGCAGCATCTGACAGTAAATGTTTAGTGTTTATCCATTTGAGGCTGTGGTAGTTATTTGTAACTCAGGCTAAGGGGTTCATGCTCAAGAGACTGTGACAGCCTTAGCTGAGTCAAAATGCACCAAGAGAACAGGACCAGCAAGAAGCTGTCAGGATCAGTGCCTTGCCCACTCATGCCCTAGGCTCCACTCCTATTCCTACTTAGGGATATCATAATAGCACCTAAAGGCTCATGCAGAGTGAAGGGCTAACTGTGCTAGATGACACACAAACATACTGCTGAGGACAGTCTGTGGCACAAAAAGTTGAGGACTGACACAGGTTAGACAAAGAAAAAAAAAAACCATTATCTTCCCCAGATCAAAGATGGGAACTGAAACAGTAACTGTGATTTGTCAAGGTCACTCAATAATTGAGCAACAGAGATGAGAACAGAAATTTTTATTTTTCTGAGTCACAGCTCAGTGCCTCAGTCACAAGACCATCCTTCATCTCTCACTCTTACCCCAAGGGAAGAACATGTCATTCCTATTTGCTTACCTAGCAGCAGTCCTGTCTACAGGCGATAGGGTGCTTCTAAGCAAGCAGGGTACCAGCAAGAGCAGAGTCTGAAGTAATAGGGACACATGAGATCTTGCCTCCCTGCTGGAGGCGCATGACACAGCTGGTGTGCATTAGAAAGGCCACTTGATTCCTACAGCACCCTCAGATTTCATGCCTCATGAAGTCAACGGAGACAAGGAAAATTTGCAGCCCCATCCCCCTCAGATTACGTTTCTGAACACTTCCTTTATGGCATGTGGAGAGAATCTGAAGGAGAGCTCAACAGCATAGATATTTTCCTGGCAAGGGGACGGACCTTTGAAGCTCTCGAGTGGTCCCAGAATAAACTTCATGACTTGGGAATGAACACTATGTGCTGACAACATCATCAGTTGACGGCTTTAAAGGCAAACTTCAGGGCAGCTTTTCTTGTGCCCACTGCAGCGTTGTGACCCAGCCAGATTTTCTGGAAAGAATGCAAAGGGTTGGGTGGGATGGCACCGTGGGCATGCACAGTGGTGGGGACATCAGCTGGGGCATCAACAAATTGGGGACACTCACCCTTGAGAGGCAGATGTGAGTCGGAGCTTTCTGGTAGGCAGAATCCTGCTGTATTTAGTGCCTCTAGATGGGTTCCCGTCAGGAACCTAGAATCTCACTGCAGGGGGAATGGAAAGGTAAGGAAATCATTGGGGCACAATATGGGAGAAGAATTGCAACAAACACAGCAACCCAGTTTAGGTTGGTATAGCATAGCCAGACAGATTATGGAAAGCCTTACAGATGTCTAAAATGACTGCATAAATGAAAAAGCAGTAATTCATATTAAGCGATTCTTTGCAGAAGACAGCCAGGGATTTAAATGGGAAAAAGGCACTGGTCAGATAGATGGTTTGGGGTGCATGCTGGCTAAGGAGCAGTGTGGAGGATTAAAAAAAGTTATTTTGATGAAAGTAGATGTGGGGGCAAAATCCTGGCTCTACTGAAACCCAAGACAGAGAAAGACTTCACTGGAGTCTGGGTTTGGCTGTGGAGATCTGCTGTGCTAGTAAGGCTGCAGGAACTGTTTTTGCTCATATTCTCAGCATGGTGGATATACAGTACTGCCACGTACTTCAATGCCATCTAGCCTGTTTATGAGGAAAACCTCAGCTAGCTAGAAAGTACAAACTTCCAGTTACATTATGCACCCCACCTCCAAGATCTTTGAAACCTTGGGGGAGTTCTTTGCTTCAGACAGAAAAGCTGAACACGCAAAGCTTCCCCTGTTCCTCCATGTGGTCCTGTGAACCGTTTCTTAAATATCTTGAAACAAAGCTTTTTTCTGCATGAGGACAGGCATCAGCCCATTCAATACCCAAGTTTTGTGATCCACACTTCTACTGTAATGGAAGTTTTGCTTCACACTCCTACCAGGTCCCAGGCAGAGGCTGTGCAGCAGAAGCACTAGCAGGAACTAGTGTCTGTCTGCAGGGATGTTCCTGGGCTCAGGACATTTTCTGACAGTGGGAGAGCAGAAGCAGCCACAGGGCAAGACAGTCTTTCTTCAACAGGGAGCCCCACTCAGCTCCTGGCCTTGCCCAGTTGGATCTCCAAGTTTATGACCATTTTTCCTTCCTACAGGGGGGAGAGGAGTAAAGGCATTATTACTGTCTTACTCACATCTGCCCCCGGTTTTAGGAACAGATCAGTAATTGCGATCAAAGCTACAAGCAAAAAGCTGGTGACAGATGAGCTGGGTAGGTTTTGTAATTGACAGAGAGAAGTCCTGGGGTCTCCCCACTGACATTAGCTTTTATCCTTGCAGATTCTCCCACCTGGTGGAAAGTATTGTAGGAGAGCACGACAGAGGAGCCGTATGTAACTACAGACAAACACATACAGATGTTGCGGCTGCCTGCCACTGTGTCCTTGAGCAGACACAACCTTTGCTGGAGTTTAGTTCACTACTTGTTCCCTTCCTCTTTCTTATGCTGTGTCCCCATACTGTAAGGTGATGCATTGCCACATCACCACATACTCATTAAAGCCTGTGATGACAGTCCCCACAGCCAGTGAACTCCCACAGCTACTTTAATCACAGGTCACAGAAGGGGTAGCAGGAAACCAGCAGCTGGAAATCACTGGTGGAGAAGGGGATGTGACAGCTAGGCAGCCTGATGAAAGAGGCCAAGCAGGAATACACATGCAGAGGAGAGAAGATCACGTCACAGGATCACCGCTTTCGACCACTGGACTACAGGGTTAGAATCTCTTGCTGTTATGATGCCTCAGATAAAAGGGGATGAGCTCACATCAGTAATTCAGCTAACGGGGAAGAAGAAGAATCCTTCTGAACGAAGCAGAAAGCTTTGCATGAAGCTTTGCAAAGGAGCAGCTGATATATGAAGTGGGCTTCCCTTTAATTATCTTGCCAATAAAGAAAGTGATAACTCTCCAGGGGGTAAGACTGAGGCACAGTAGTGAACATAGTGAGATCTGAGCCCTCAAGTCTTCGCCATAGTGTGTGAGCTCCTTAGCTGAGAGACGGGATGGAGAGAAAAGAGGGAGAGGGGGACAGATCTGTGGCTCCAGCTTTGTCAGAGAGTCTGTGGTACAAAGCAGGCAGCAAGCTGATCAAAAGGATTGCGCTGAGGCAGAATGTAGCAGTGTTTTTTATCAATCCAGTCTTTATGAAAAAAAAAAAGACACAGCTCACTGCTTTTCCTTTATAATAAACTAAAAATTAGACTAAAATTTTGTATATGCCTTTATTTTTTCCTCCTTCTGTTTATATAAATTAAATAGCATTTACTTTCTCCCTCTCCTTTTTGTTGTTGCTTGCAAGCAGGACTATAGGTGTGTATTTTCTTTCAGTGTGTATTTTTACAGCATTTTGTAGAAAACCTTTAATGTCTTACCAAACACCTGTGGTCTTTGGACAACAAGTTCATAAGCACTGCCATGAAAAACCCAGCTTTATGTCTCTTGCTTCCCTTGTTATTTAGGAGCAGACAGGGGAGAGCACATATAAATCTCTGGCCACTATAGCAGTCTCCAAGGGACATATACCTGTGGCATAGGTAGAGCAAACCCTAAACTCCTTTTAATAACATTCTCTTTGTATCCATTTTAATATCTCTACAGGGTGAGGGTTAGCTGGGTAAAATGTTAGCTTATGTCACCTTGCCCTGCACACTTTTCTCTGAGACAAATATTAACTTGATTCATCTGAAGATCTCGTCCATTATGATTAATGATTTCTGAGACGCTTACAGCACTGACCACATTTATACACAACTAAGTCATTGTCCTTGTAAGCAATTGCTGCGATTGCACCAGAAGTTACATCCATATAAATGGGACTGACAGGAAGATTGTGAAAGGCAAGAATCTCTGTAACTGGCTGTATAGTCAGATATCATGTTCACCATATCACAGTTGCTTTTGAGACTCCCTGCTTGGAAAGCCACACATATGATGAGAAAGGTCTCCATTCCGATCACAACTTAAACACATAAAAGTTCTATACTTCGGAGAAAATCTCCCTACTCAAAACACCAGGCTCACACAAGCCTGTTCACCCAAAGGGCTGCAGTGGCATTGACAGACTCTTTCCACACTGCCCATAAATTTTGTTTCTGGCAACCGAATAATTACAGTAGAGTGTGAATGATATATAATTA
The DNA here is from genome assembly GCF_000699145.1 of Aptenodytes forsteri. Taxonomy (NCBI): domain Eukaryota; kingdom Metazoa; phylum Chordata; class Aves; order Sphenisciformes; family Spheniscidae; genus Aptenodytes; species Aptenodytes forsteri. The sequence continues at coordinate 5,621,650 of NW_008794443.1, forward strand.
GCTGTTTTTCCAAATCAAAGCACATGTAGAGAGGAGCTGCAGCTTACTCTGCCTGTTGAAGGATACGCACATGTGAGTTTCCTTGCATTATAGATCCCCCCCAGAATAGTCATTTCAGATCATTTCAACAGTCTTGCATAGCAACTGCAGTATCCACTGCCTTTGCTTTCTTCTCTGCCAACTCTTTTTCTCTTCCATGCATTATACTGATGGGAGTTGCATGTGGCCCACTGGCTCACATGGCAGCACGAGAGGTTTGTGTCCTGCTCTGTGGCACCCCTGTCCCCCCAGATGGTCTTCAGTGGATCACAAATTACCAGCTGTGCCTGGCATGGGAGGGGGGGCACAGGGGAGATGGAGGCTGCAATGCTGCAGAGAAAACACAGAGCAAAAGCTGCCTGATGAGAGGAGCACAAGGTGGGAATTAATTGTATGAGTTTTACCCCTGATGAGCAAGATCTGGCAAGCCTGTCATATTAGATTCTATCCACTGTATAAACAAAGAAACCTGCCCAGGGCTCTCCCAAAGCCCTGCTTCCCATTTGTACACGCATATTGCCTCAGCTGGAGTCACAATAACTCATTTGCATTACGTTCCTCCTAACCACCCCTGTGCTGTTGCTGTGGTGACCTACAACCATGAGAGCCGTGAGAGCGATGGATGGAGCAAATGGAGAACCATGAGAAATCAGAGGGCAGAGGCTTGCAGCGGGGCACCCGAGCCATGTGCTTCAGCTGGCAAGGAGAAGTGAGTGAAGGGGACGAAAGTGAGCTTGACAGAAGCAGACTAAAATGGAAGGAGAAGAAGAAACACGGAAGAAAGAGTAGCAGAGACACTGGCTTTGTGGTTAGGCAGGGAGTAGGGATTTGGTAGACAATCTGTTCTACCACAGACTTCCTGAGTGACTTTAGGCAAGTCATCCCATCAGCTTGAACATCAGTTTCTCTTCTGTAAAAAGTTTCTGTGAGAAGAACTGTCACAAAATGTCATGAGGAACATAAATACAGCATGGCAACCACCTTGTAAGTGATAAAAAACAGGCTGAACAACATCCAGAAAAAAGAAGGTTTTCATCTGAACAGCCCCAACAAAGTCACAGTTCATGGGGGAAAGCAAACAGAAACAGAGTGGGAGAGAGTTGGGGCTGTTTCTGTCTGTCTCCACGATGGGTCTATAAACAGTGTATGCAGTTACCATACTTTTAGAAAGCTCTTTTGGCTCATCTGTTGGCATCAGCATCACAGGGCTGTATCCCCAGTTTGCAAATGTGGTGTTATCTCCTGCCCCTCAGTACCAGGGAAAGATAAGGGCCTTCTGCTGAAATAGTATTTTCCTTTCCTTTCCCTGCTGTCATTCTCTCCGCGCCAAGTATTTTCCAGCGAATCATTGTTTTGCACCCTGAGTTGTACTGGTGTGGCTGAAAGCATAAACTTAAGTTTAGGTAAAGTGGAGACCTCTTGGATATGATTGATTTGTGATTAGGCAAATATAGCCCTAGAAAGCTCTCGGTCACTAAGTGCTATCACAGGAAGCCACAGCACGGAATGTCTTTCATTTGAGTGAAATCCTCTTAAAGTGTGCTGGCCTCCTTTCCTCGCCTCTCCCATTAGAGACTGTTCCCGAACCTAATTGCTCTGATGGCTAGAAGCTTTCTTCTAATTTCCAGGCTAAATTCATTTATGGTCAGTTTATACCCACTTTTTCTTGGGACACAATTGTCCTTCAGCTTTAATAACTCCCTCGTCTTCTGATTTTTACACCCCGATACATTTATAGAGAGGAAATATAACCTCTTTCATCCTTCACTTTGCTGGCTGTAAAAGCCAGTCTCTCTTAATCTCTCCACATAGGCTAGGAGTCTCCCTGCTCCTGATATAATCTGCTTGCTCATCTCTTCACCTGTTCCCATTGGAATACATATTTCTAGCAAGTAGGCGACAAGAATTGCACTCCATTTTTCAGATGAGATCTCTCCCAAGTCCTACATACTTCACTCTTCCTTCTCTCTCTGGATAGGTTGTAGGGTATTATTTGCCTTTTCACAACTGCAACATGGTGGGGCTCACAGTCACCGTGTGATGACAGTGTCATATATCACTAAGTGCAAGCTTTTGTCCTTCTCTGGCATTTCCAGCTGTTGAGCCACCAGAGTGTTGCTGTTATGGATGCTGATACATTTCTGCATATTAAAGCTAATGCACTAGCAAAGCCAGTTACTGAATTCCATTCTTCTAATCTGATACCTTCCCTTTCTCTACAACCTACCTTTGTCTCCCCATCAGCCAGCTCTTTATCCACCTTCTAACTTTTTCATAACTTCTACTTTAGCTATTAATTTCACATATGGCACTGTGTCAAGTACTTTACTGTAGTCTGGACAGATAAGATCACTGTAATTTCCCCTATCCAAAATAGTTGTCTTATCAAAGAGAAATATCGAGTTATTCTGGCATGCTCTGCCTTCGACAAACTAATATTGCATTGTACCTCATTGTTCATTTGTCTCCGTGTTTTTTTATTCTTCCCTCGTACAGATTGGCTCTAAAGCTGCATGCACTGTGACGGTCAGAAGAATGGGTCTGCATTTTCCTAGATTACACCCTTTTCCTTTTCTTAGAGATAACAGAAGTACTGCATCTGTTATTCTGCAGTCAGACAGTGCCACCACCAACTTGATAGATTAATTAAAAATCCGCCCTGGAAGACTTGCCATTTCATATGCCAGCTATCTCAATATTCTGAGATATTCTGGTCTCTGTGACTGGAGCTGATCAAGATGCTTACGTTCTTGTTTCATCTCGAATGCAGTCATTTCCTTTTCTATACACACAGCACTCGCCCTGTGTTCTCCACTGTCAGAATTACTGAAAACTGAAGTATTACTCATTTAATTCATGCTGTCCTTGGGTCACACCTATGATCCCCTCATTACTTTCCCCCAGCATGCACAGGTGCTTTCCATGCCATGTCACAAAGGAATCGTTTGTTGTTTCTATTACTTGCCTATGCAAGGTCTATCTCAGGTTGGCCTTTGATCGTTCTTAATTAATCCTTTACAGTTTTAGCCCTCTTGCCCCCTAACACAGCAACCATCACTGTGACCTGCTGCTTACTTCTGGTGCGATCTGTGCTTTCTGTGCTCACATCACTCTAAACGTACCACCGACAGAATTGGTTTGGAGCCAATATGAAAGAGATGTCACAGGGGCTTGCATGGGTTTAACTTTAGTCACGTTCTAAACTATCAAAAATTAAACCTGTGCAACAAGTGTGTGAAGATACGCCCTAAATCCTTCACTGAGATTTAAATGAAAGCATTTCATGCCCACGACCCAGTTGCTCTGGGTCAGGAAGAAAGAAGCATTTTCTCTCCTTGCCTGTTCTACACGTTCACTTATTTTGTAGATTGTCTCTTTTGTATTTTTAGAAGTGGATGTTGCTAAGGCAACCAAACTAGCTGAACACTTTTTTTCCCTAAGAACAATACATGTTTAAATATTCAGGCAATTTTCCATTGTTCAGCAGGAATGGTGAGATCAGTCATATTATCCAGACCAGATGAGGGAAGTTTAGGTTGGCTTTCTATTATATTTAAAAGCCTTCAGTGTGCTGACAGCCATTCAACAGCTCTGTCCAAGGAGGAACAATATATAGCAGATACATAGACTACCTTCCATAAATGGGAGAAATGTTTAGTTTTATACCGTTCTGTTACACTCCCCACAATAAACCAAAGTACATATGTATTTCCAGGTAGCTGAGCTATGCTCACCCCTGTGTTGAGGCTCACACAAGGCCTGTTCGTGCTCTGAAAGCACACCATCGGATAATGATACATCATAATCATACGTATTACATACAACATTATCATACAGGTCAGAAGGGGCAAATAAATGAACTATCTATCTGATTTATCACATCCTTCCCTCTTGCTTAGTCTGTGGCTTTCAGGCATATGTTTCAAGCATCTGGAAAAGATTTCGCATAGTTCTGCAGAGCCAGCTGCTTGCTGGCCCCCCCAAAACTGGGCTCGTGATGGGATCCTGCGAATGACTCTCACCTACGTGTCCAAAGCCCACTAGCTGGCTGGCACAGCCCATCCCACTGGCTGATCTGTGATGGCAGGACCCATCACCTTGTGAGTGGCTTGGAGCAGAGTGCGGTGTCCAGGCCCTGCAAGAGAGCCAGAACCATGCACTGAGACTGAGATACCTTGAAGTCTGTTTCTGATTTTGCCATGAACATTTTCTGGGATGATCACTAAGTGTGCTTAGCTTCACTTTCCCCACTGGCATTGTGAGATGGCTAAACCTATAAAAACCTGAAGAAAATATGATTATGGCTTAAAAATGTTTTTCAAAGAATTGTCGAATACTATTATAATGCTGAAAAGAGCAGGGGGGAAGAGGGGAGGAAGAAACAAAGGAGATTAAAAGTGTGAAAGTGGTCAGCATGTGAGACTGCAAAAGCCATAAAGGCACAAAATGCATGGCACAGACGAGAAAGGGGAGGTACTCCCAGAGCTGATCCGTAACCCAGAAGCAGGGAACAGCCTGATACTAAAGGATGGAAGGTGCAGAGGAGAGTCACGATGGGAAGGTAAGTGAGGAATACAGGACTGAAGCTACTGTCAGTGACAGCAGAGATGCTGCGCAGTGGAGCAGGCACTCCTCCACTGAGTGACACACAGCACACACCTGACTGGCTAGTGTTACTATGGGATGGAGCTATTTATCCTTTGCAATACATCCAGCTCCAGAAATGTGCAACTCCCTCTTCCTTCTACATACCTTTTCTGGAGACATGAGCAATATACCATTAACACTGGATGGCAAGTTATCAATCTGAAAAGAGAACTTTAGAAACCTCTTTGCTTTTTATTATTTGGTAGTTTCTGTGTGTATATTTTTGCTCTTCTCTGTCTTTTTCTTTTTAAAAGTGAAGCACATCACCTAGAGCATTCAAATACTTTAGCCTAACAGCTAATCAGTGCAAAGAGGGTTGTGCTGTTCAAAGAGCAATAGCAAGGTCTCCTCGTTCATTGAGGCCAGAGCCAAGCATACCAAACAGTAAGAGAAGTGTCCTAGGATTGCCAAAGATACTGGGTTGAAATGGCAGTGTTGGCAGGGAGAATTAGTTTTCTGGAAACTAGCTGGTTCCTAGGATGATGGACAGCTACGCAAAGTCTGAATAACTAGAAAGCTCAATGAATCATGGGTTAGCCTGACATAGCCATGTGAGCCATAAAAGACCCATACGAGCCATAAAAGTCCTAACCCCAAAACAAGCTAATCTGTTTGGCTCTTTTCCGCCCCATCATCTTTCCTGAAAGACAAGAACTGGCAGATTAGATGTAGCCCAGGGTGGGTACACATCACATCATGGGTAATTAAACTGCTGCCCAAAATGGCAAATATCGTTTAGGATGATTTCCATCACGTCTCTCCTTTTCAGCCCTCACCGTCCCTGCAGGCTGGCCTGCCCACCTGACCAGTCTCCCCAAGCCCAGGGTCTGGACAAGCTGGAGGAAGGTCAAAGTCCAAAACAGGGCTCATGGGTGAGAATGCTCTTTAGTCAGAGACAGGAGTCTAGCAGATGCTTAGACCTAGGCAAATGGAAAGAAGAAATCGGGCAGAAAAGAGTTACTCAGAGGTCTAGGAATGAGGCAGATTGGTCCACCCCAGGCTCCCAGTTAGAAGAGGTTGGGGAGAGTCCCAATTCATCACACTGCAATACATCTGACTGCAAAAAAGGTGATAGTTTCAACTTTTGCCCATGGTCTACTGAAACCTCTATGCAACCAGGGCATGGAGCACCTGAGCTTCACGCTCCCATGAGGCAGCCAATTGTAGGGAGTGAAGGAGGGAAGAAAGAAGTGGAAAATGCAGACTGGAGTGGATTGGGAGGGGGTACCAAAGGGGCAAGGTGCAGAGGGGAAATACAAGGTGCGCTTGCTCTCAGTGCAGCCTATTCTTGGAGCATCAGCAAACAACAAAGCCTTTGTTTCATCCTTACTGACTCTTTAAATGTCATTGTCTCTGCTCCTGCCAGGTGGTACCTGTAAATTATTCAGTCACCCGACTATGTCATGTGCCCAGAAAGGGAAGACTGAGCAGAACAGGACCAAAACCCAGAAGGGATTATTTTAATTTAAGAAAGAGCACCTATTGTGTAAAGAATCAGCTACTTTCTCACCATAGACATCCTTAGAAGAAAGAAAGGGGAAGGTCCCCTAGCAGTACTGTCAGATCAGAGCCAACACAGTGGTGCAACCACAGTGTCAGCTGTGCCAGCCGTCTGCAGTGAGTCTCTCTGGGGCAAGAGTGGGGAGCCCAGTAAATTGCAGTCCAATTTACTACACACTGAACAGAACCTGGCCTAATCCAGGCTTAGTTTCAAGACTGGGCATTGCCAGTGATATTACTCATACCACTTTGAGCAATTCACTTGCCCTCCATCTGTCTCAGTTTCTTCACCTGTGAAACAGAGCCTGATAGTGGTTTTGCAATGCATGACTGCTTTTCTGGCCCTGGCTTCTCCACCTGCTCTACAGCTGCCGGCATGGCAGTCTGCGGGTGGGTCTGCTTTCAAGTCTGTAGCCTTGAGGGAGGCAGCTTTCACTATGGGAGACCACGGTTGTGTGAATATATGAACAGTGCAGCCAGTGCTACTCTGATTATTACAGGCAGCAGTAGTGACTGATACAACCTCTCAGAAAAGGTGATTATGGCCCAAAGAAGGCAGATGGTGCAGACATGCAAGACATGCACGCCTACCACTTTCAAATCCTATTTGCATTCATACATGTGAACTCACTGCAAAGTGGTTTACCCCTAACTTTCAGTTAGCCAGGTAAAACCCCCTCTCTGAATATGACACAAAAATATCTGAACAGTCCTCTTGTGACCATTCCCCAGTGTACCTTCCCCATGACGAGGCTCTGTGGCCTCTACATGTGGCTGTGAATGCTCCATCTAACCTGGGAGAACCACCTTTGCCATGCACAGCAGAAAGGACACTTTCCATAAAGGAGCAACCAGAAACCGCATTGAGAACAGACATTGCTCTGCACTGAGCAGTGAGCCTCCCAAATGATTTTTATTATCAGTTTTCTGAGGACAGCAGCTTTGTATTCAGTTGATACAAGAAACATAGCCATGGGCTTAGGGGTTTGTATGGATGAGATATTACTTCTTTCTCTGTTTTTTACACACCTGCTCTTCCAATTGCTGTTCTTAATAAGCATTTAGGGAACAGGAGGAAGGGGACCAGGAGAAGAGGGGATGAAACAGCCAAGCTGAAGGCTGATGCTCATGTTAATCTCGTGAAGCAGCTAATCAGACTTTCTTTCTATACAGTAACTTGACTTTTGCAATGCAAAAGCAAGAAGTTAAAAATAAAGCTGTGACCTTATTGTTCCCTCCAATAGAGCAAGCTATCTGCAAATGTAAGCCACCAAAAAATCACATTTAAAAAAAAGCTGCACACCCAAACATGAATGAAAAGATTTTCAAGATTGAACAAAAGGGAGGTTTGGATTTTACTCCAAATTTCACTAGTTCCTTACTACATGGACATACTCCTGATTTCGGTGCCATGAGTAAGAGGCGTTACATAACTATGCAAAATGCCAGAGATGTGGGGGCAAGAATCCTGTCGGGACTCAGGTGTTAGACTGGGACTCTGAAAATATTGCCGTGATTTCCATCGCAAATCCACTGAGTCACAGAAATGTTAGGGATTATTCACACTGTGGGAGGAGCCAAGGGAACACAGATCTGGAAGGAGACCCTTCGTACAAGCCAGCTTCTGCTCAAGGCAAGCAGGGAGCACTTTCTGGTCTATCTGCAAATAGCCTAAATGTCCTTTCAACTATTGCACACCATGAACAAATGTTTTCACACACACACACCCCCCGCTCTATCCTAGGTACTTGTGTACAAAGATTCCTTTGGTATCACCCCAAAATATTCAACTACTCTGGCTCTCCTAGAGCTTTTTTATACTACACTGATGCAAAGAATTGGCAGCAGATTTATCCTTACATTGGTCAACCAGACTGGAACTTCTTGACAGCAGGCGCAGGGCTGAGGACACAGAGAGATGAGAGAGGAGGATCTCCATACGTGAGGGGATCTCCACACAGGCTTGAACAAGCAGCCCTTTGCTTTGACTTCAGAGCAATAATAATCCTCTCATCAAAATGACAGCTTAGGGCTCAGCTGCTGCAACACCGTTTTTGGAATCAAATTACTAGAAAGGTCAAAATCATTAACATGCGCTTTAGGAAGAGAGAAAATACCAGGCAAAACCTGTAAGCTTCCACTGCTGAAAGATGCCCCCTGGACTAGCAGATGCTATTATTTGCTTCATTTCACTGTAGGCAGAAGGGTGTCCTCTCACCAAGGGAGGAGAGAAGGAGGTCATTCTGCTTGGAGGTCTTTCAAAAATATGCATAGCAGGAGGAGCCTCTTGTGACTTTGTAGAATTTAAGAGGCACAAAACAGAGTTGGAAGGAGTGAATGAATGGATTATGTCCCTCTTACCTGCACTGTTGGGGATGAAATTCAAATTCTCCCACAACCAGCAGGAGAGCGCGAATATGGAGTTGGTGCTACACCCAAATATGGTGTTGGTGCTACACCCAAAGAACAAGACCTAAGAAGAGAATTTTGCTCATGCCTCGATTACATGAGTTGGGGCGTAATAATAATAATAATTACATTACAGTTCTTCTTCAACAAGAAGTGTTAATAAATAAGAGAAAAAAGAGCAGACAAAGGCTTCCACAACTGAGCTACAGTTTTGTCTTTCTTTTTTACCAGACACCTCTGTGAGGCCACCTGAAGACACCTAGTGCCTCAGCAGTGCATTAATCATCAAGGCAGCTGGCAGATCAGGGCAACATATTTCCCTTTTGAGAGCATTCAAATGAAAAGTTAAAACATCTCTCAAGAAACAGTGTAGAGTTCCTACCAGGAGCTGTATTTTGGGTGCTTCATGCACCATTTGCCTCTTTGAGCTGGGCCTTACTAAGCAAAAGCCAACCCTACATTCTCCAAAATATGGCTAAGACAACACTGAACACCAGACAGAAACAATCTCTGCCTTAAACTTTTAAAGTTTAACAAGACAAACAGTGTACTTACAGGCTTCTCTCCCACTGCTGCATTTAACCATCTGTCCTGGTTTCGGCTGGGATAGAGTTAATTTTCCTCTTAGCAGCTGATATAGTGCTGTTTTTTGGATTTAGCATGTGAATAATGTGATAACACACCGATGTTTTAGTTGTTGCTAAGCAGTGTTTATACTAAGTCAAGGACTTTCCAGCTTCCCATACTCTGCCAGTGAGGAGGTGCACAAGAAGCTGGGAGGGGGCACAGCCAGGACAGCTGACCCAAACTGGCCAAAGGGATATTCCATACCATGTGACGTCATACTCAGTATATAAGCTGGGGGGAGTTGGCCAGGGGGCAGCAATCGCTGCTTGGGGACTGACTGGGCGTCGGTCAGTGGGTGGTGAGTGGTTGCATCACTTGTTTTTCCTGGGTTTTGTTCCT
>NW_008794443.1:5631312-5646105 GCF_000699145.1 Aptenodytes forsteri
ACTATTACTATTACTATTACTATTACTAAAGTATTAAACTGTTCTTATCTCAACCCACAAGTTTTCTTACTTTTGCTCAACCAATTCTCTCCCCCATCCCACCAGTGGGGAGGGTAAGCGAGCAGCTGTGTGGTGCTTAGTTGCCGACTGGGGTTAAACCACAACACCATCTCCTCCCATCTAAGTAAGCTGCCTCTACATTTCATACCCCAGTGGTGCTCTCATATTTGTCATGTGTACTCCTGGATGGACAATAGGATTCACCTTGATATGATAGCACCAATGTCTCTGAAGTAATCTGGCCCATGAAAAATCATCTTTCTAATCCTTGAGAATGTCATGTGTATTAGCTGCAGCCTTTCTGGTATGAATCCTCTAGAGTGGATTCAATTTCACACAAGTCCTAGCAAGATGGACCATCCTAGGCTAGGAATTCATACCCCCTACAGCCTCTACTCTTCAGAGAGGCAAGCAACCACTGCTTTTCCCATAGGATCCACCTTTAAACCTATATATAATTTTTCCTTCCCAGAGCAGGGAGGTTCATTATGGGAATTTGGAGGTCAAATGCTTTGGACTGTCTTGCCCTATATCTCTCTTTTGTATTTGTACACTTTTTTTGTGCAGCACTGCATGTTCACACTCAGTGTTCACCTTCACCTGCAGCATTGTCAAGCTTTTCCACAGGATTTTTCCTTATCCATTTCCCCTTGACCCACAAAAACCTATCGCCTGAGTTTAATGAGCCATTCAACTTGGCTCAGGCTCAGGTGGTTAGCCACTGTGTTCAAAAGTACTAGTCTTCCAGTGCTTTTCCATAACTTTCCTTGGGCTGCGTATTCTTGGTCAGCTACCTACTCACTACTTCTACATCAGAAATGACCCCTCACTAAGACAGTATATACCAGGTTTAAACCCACCTGCAATGCAGTCTGATGGGCAGGCAATATTTCTAGTATTTCCATGGTGACACCCAGACCAGCTTCCAGCTACCCAGAAGAAAATGTATCCCTGGGGTACTGCAGGGCTGAGGACCTGGGAGGTGACTGCAGAAGTCCTACAGCCTCACCTGAGTGAGCACACCTTTTCAAAGGACACGCTCCAGTACGGCTTGGCACACTTGTTTTTGCTTGGCCTAGCTTAATCTGACCCAAGGTCATGCAACAGCAAAAATGTACCCTTCACGCGGTGTGCTCTTGTGAGCATTCACCTTTGCTGTATACTTTGCATGCTCTTTCTTGCAGTTGCCACATGATTATTCTCACATTCATTGCAGACCACTGTGGCACAGTCTGAGTTTTTTTTGTGTACGTTCATTTGGCTTTTATTACTGCTTTGCATTGCATTGTATTGGCTACAATACTGTCACTGCAATCAAGTATTTTGGTTCACAGCAGAATCAATGTTTGAAGATATGAATAATTACCCTAATTTACCCTATTAACCCTGTACACAAAACTTAAAGGCTCTTGCAAGCACCCCCACTGGAAAAAAGATATGTCAGAAACAGAAAATAATAGGGAAGATATTGCTCTGTGCTCAGGAAAGGCAATTCAGGAAGGTTGTCTAGAGGTCACATTTAGTTTTCCTTTAATGTTTTGGAAGGGGAGAGCATTTTAAACTTTCAGAAGTGGGTAGCTGCCTCAGGACAGTGCCTCCTTGACTCCACTCTCTCCAGTGGAGATCCTTCACTCTTTAGACCTGGCCAGTTGTCTGGGCCAGAGTGAAATAGCTGCAGTCATGACCTTGCTCTCACCTTTCCCTGTTACCACAGATTTCTTTTACAGCTAGTACTTTTGGGGGCGTAAGGGCAGTGGAAGGATTGTGTTCACCTGACGATGAGGTCAGGACTTGTTTTTGTGCAGGAATATAACAGATGCAGTGACAACACAAGTCCTCTGCTCCTCTTTCCTCTCTGGGGACTCTGGCATCCAGCACCTCCATGCAGAATTTCCTCAAGGGATGGGAAGGGCTCAAAAATGAAAGAACTGGCTTCAGGCCAGCACTTGCTCCTTTGCTTGTTCAGGCAAACTCCTGAGACGCCCTATATGTGAAATGAATTGCAGACCTCTACCTCCAAGGGAATTAGAGTTAATAGCTTAATGTTCTCACAGCAAAAAAAAACAACCCATGCAGGCATTTTGAGCAGCCTCACTGCTGGGCTGTGTATTTCCTTAATGCAGTTTCAGGGGAGATGGTTGTTAGGGAGAAGGAGTAGGATCCCATTTTGTATGCAGATTTCAGTGCTGAATTGAAGGTCTTACAATCTCAGGATGCTGGGGCAACAGCAGCAGTATCTGGCCATTCCTTTTGCAGTGATCATCAGATGACCTTGAGATTTACCCAGCTGGGGCAGTACAGTTTCTATAAATATCCCATTTTCCAGGATCGTGTTTTCAGCTGTATCAGAGACAACCCTAGTGAAGAATCAATTCAGTTGGGCTCACCCTCCCTTCCCTCTCACCCTTCCCCTCCCCCCCAGCCCTCCCTTACTCTGGGTTGTAAAAAAAGCCTCCGAGATTTCTGTTTTAGCACTGACCTTCTGAGCTATCTAATGATGAAGATAGGAAGAGGCTGCAACCAGACAGTGAAAAAAGAAAAGCCTTTTGCTAGCAGGGAAATGTGTGAGTAATATACACACTGTTGGACAGTGGCCAAATCACTCTAGTAACGGCTGTTAGTTCCTCTTACCAAGAAAATGATCAAATGAGAAAGAGAAGCTGCAGTCGGGTGTCAGAAATGCTGAGTCGCAACGGGAGAGTGCCGCATCCGATGGAAATTTACCCAGGAGCCAACGACCTTCACACACTGGCGACGAGGACCAAGGGCTTGCAAGGATATCCTGCCCTCACTCACACGCTGCTGTACTACCTCCATGTCACCACCCAGGCAGAGCGCACCCCGAAAAAGGAGACCAGGAGATGAGCTCAGGAGCTGCGCAAGCTTCAAGACAGAGTGGGCTGCCAGGACAGCCTCTGCGGCACAAAACAGGGTACTGCTTACACGGCATGCAAGGATGGCAGGCCCCATAGCACTGCCTAGTCTGTGGTGATTACCTGCCTCAGGTGATTACTTGCTGCTCATCTGGCCCTTCCCCTGCTGCTTCGGACACATGGTCTTGAAATGAGACAGTTGGGTCCAGCTGACCCATGCCTGGGGCTACCCCACCTGGAGACAGCAGGTAGCAAAGGTGACTTCACAGCTCCCTGCTTTTAGGGCTGATGGATTGTGCCTTGTGTCAAGCTAGAGCTTCCCCAGGGGCTGCTTCAATGCATGCCCTATAGCCATTTTCACAATGTTTCGGGCACTTACTGTAAGCAGAGCAAAGGAATACTACAGCTTCACCATAGTCAGAGGGTCTGAGGCTTGGGATATCACCAGAACATCTCCCTTCCTCCTCATTCCCAAGCACCGGGACATGGTCAATGGCTTTGCCTGCAAGGTTGCAGCCTCTCCGTGAAAGATGGTGGGGAGTGGGGGAGGATGTGCAGTAATGCCAGAGGACAAAGGATACAAGGCAGTAAATAAGAGTTGTAGCTGAAAACAGGGGACAACTACTTGCATCAAGCTGGAAGATGGAAAAAAAGGGAGAAAGAGGTAGCTGATGATGCAATGATGGGGTTGCTGGCTAGATGGTGCTAGCACATACTCCTGTGCTTTTGTCAGGGACTAATACAACATTATTACTGCTTTTCCTTTAGACAGAGGTTTCATTTCCATTGCAAGAGCCGGAGAAACTACTGTGTGTTGACAGTACTGCTAATAGAGAACTGGTAGTCCCCAGTGAAGTTCTTGTCCCTTTCAAAGACAAAGGACTTCTGGAATATAAGAAAGATAATGCTCACTTTGCAGCACGGGGGAATTATAAGTAGCCGAGTTTCTCAATCCAGTACTACTGCGTTGGCTAAATGTGACACAAAATACGGTATCTGCCTCACATCATCCTTGAAATCACCCCTTCTCGCACTGCACTGCAAGGACTCGTTCTTATCCTCTGGACTATACTGGATTAGGCTCTCCTGGTTGTGCTAGTAGAGCCGGCTCCAGTCACCAAGGCAACAGCAGACTTCTCAGCCCCTGAAAGGAGCGTATCCACGTAGTGAGGTGAAGATCATGGCTCAAGCACACCCAGTCCCACGATCCCACACACTTTCCTTTTGTACATTGTGCTTTTAGTTTGGCTGTATCCTGCTTGTGGCACAGCAGGGCATCCACACTGCCCTTCAGAAGATCCAAGTCCAGGTATGAGAGATCCTGTGCCTATTGTGGTGAGAAACCAGTGGGCTTCTGGGACACCTGCTGGTGGACTGGTGCTTGACACACCAGGTCGTGTGAAGTTCAGGCCTGCAGAAGGACTATACCCAAACTCCAGAGGTTGGATTAAATGTCTCCTAGCCCTTTTAGTGAGTATCTGTGGTGAACAATACAGATTGAGGGTAAATTAGATCTTGAAAGTAGGCTCAGACCTAAAACGAACTCCCTATGTAGCTATGGCTTACAGAGAGCCCAGCCACCACTAGAGGGAACAGAAGGCCACAATGAATGACAAAATTATAAGATTGCTCTCTAAAATGAATGCAGTCAACCAGAAAATACTAGCAGACATTCTCCATTAAAACTGGAAAAATATACCTGAAATATAGACATCTTCTAATCTGGTAAGAGGAGAAAGTGGAGACTGGAAATGGAGAGCAAGTAGAAATTTTGTATCTTTGCCCGTCTTCCAAGCCTGATCACCAACTCTTCCTGCAGGCAGTGGAATAAAAGGGCACACCTTACATCTAAGTCTCCCTGAAGCTGTTGATAGGAAGCTGGAGTCAGTGGAGAACTAGGCCAATGAAGACTAATCAGTGTTGTGGAGAGGCACAATAGCACAGTGTCAATGGGTTCCCACTAAGGTCTGGGCTTCCAGGAAATGAGGCAAAGCTACATCTTAGGACAGGGTATTTTTGGGGGAGGAGAAGATATCACCTTTGTCATCTGTATAAAAAAAATCCTACAAGCATCCCAAACCCTCTCCTTGCAGTGGGCATAACATACTGCACATGGAAGCAGAACCAGCTGTTTTTGCTGTCCTGGGCTTGCTCCTGGGTGCTCTGTGGACACGTAGCTCTGCTCTGGGCTGCACTGTCCCAACAGCCTTGCCATGCGCAACAGTGGGAAAAGAAAGCACCAATGTGACCAGCTAGAAAGTGGAAGCAAAATTTTGCCTAGGAGGTTAGAAATAACCTCAGCTTCAGCAGCCAGTTATCCAGCAGTGAGAGAAATGGGAGCAAACAATGAGACTAAACAGTACAAATCTCTGCAAGTCCTTGCCCGTTCTCAGGGTTAGGAAGGAAAGGGCTTCACCAGTCCCTGCTGCTGACTGCTCCTTCAGAGCTATTCACACTGCCACAGGTACCCTTTGGCCCATGGTGGTTACAAGAGCAGGGTGCCTTGCTGGGTACCCTGATGCCAGGCACCTCACACCAGCCCTCCTGCTGGCTGATGTTGCAGAGCAGCCAGGAGCCAAAATGGATATGGGGGCAGAGCAGTCCTCACACAGTAATTCTCCCTAAAGGTCACGGTTGGCTGAATAGTGCTGCGGGAAGAAATTGCACTCTTACTGCCTCTAGTGCCAGTCATTTCAGCATATCTTTAAGTCTTCAGGGCTGTCCCTTTCCTGGCTGATGGATTTATGCGTCTTCATCCTCCATTTCACTATGTCAAGACAACTGCACTAATTTCAACAGATTCACTCCTGATTCACACTGCTATAATCAAGAGGATTGTTATTGCTCCCAGGAATGAATGCTGAAGGTCTCTTTTGATCTGTGCAACAGCTACAGGGAAATTTGTAGTAGAAATTGTCCCATTAGTGCCCTTTGTCCATATGACTCATCCTGATCCTGTTGTTATCCACTACTAATGTAATTCCTAAGAAATAAACTTTTTTGGCTTTAGGCTGCCAGTTTTAGTTCCACCCCCTTCTTATGCACAAGTTTTCCTCTAATTCCTGTTGGTGCTACCCTGTCTGTCATGGAGTGAACCATTTCCCCTCACTCACACAAGCAAATCCCGTGCAGCCCTGTGCAGGGGGTATTGAACAACCGCTGGTCATACTGCAGTGAGAAACTCGGTTCAGAGGCCCCCGACTGAACAAGAGCTACAGCACAGCTCCGAAGCTAGCTAATGTATGTGGGGGTTTTTTGGCCCCTCTCCTCCCCTCCCCTGGAGGAAGAGGAAAACCTTGGGTTAAACGTGGCTTTGGTCACCATGGCTGCACGGCACAGAACACAATGGAACAGCACGGTGTCAATCCAGTCCAGTCCAGTCCCTGTGACGGCACTGTTCAGGTCTGAAGTTGCCTTTACTCTTTCCTCCATGCTCAGGGCCAGTCCAGCTAGCCCTGTTGCCTGTCAAGCACAGCAGCAGTTCTGCTTTCAGCTTCTTACCCACAGATTCACTCACACATGTACCCACACAAGTGTATCAACACCTGTGCTCATGGCCCGTCTTTCCTTCTCTCTCTTCATCTTCAAATGTCAGTCTCACAGAGGTACTGAGGCTGACTCACTCCAAGGTTACATGCTGTGGCCTCTCCATGACCTGCACATCTGAGCAATCCTCCTAGGCCAACTTTATCTCAGAGCTTGGCTGTGGGCAGGAATGATGCGTCAGCAAAGAAAGCAAAACTCCTTTGCCATTGACAGGGAGGCCTCTGGGTCTCCTTTGACCTAATGCTGCTGGTGAGATGGGCTGATGCCACAAAACACAGTATGGGGAGCAACTCAGAGATCAGGGAAATGCCAGCTTGCAATTTCAGGTCTTCTATAAGGAGAGAGTGACCATATGCCTCTATTTGTATCCCAGATCAGGCTTGAAATTTGAACCCTGAAAAACCAGCAGGGTAGCTGAATCCAAGATCTGGAGGTAGGTTTCTTCCTAGTCTTCTCAGAGGGGTGCTTCAGGATTTTTCCATGAGACCCCACACGGCTCAAAGAAGAGCATCATGGCCTCATCCCATATTGCTTTACAGTCTCTTATCAAGTGTGTGGTTATGATCCTCTCTTCACCTGGTCACCACAGGAAGACCGTTTCTAAAGCAAAATGTATTTTCACAGCAAGCTAAGCTAAGAAAAAAGATCCTCCTGTATAGCAGCCTATTAGCAGCTTAGAAAAATCTGGCCCATCCAGACTTCAACCATTCACCATTTCTGGAAGGTTAGGTTTTGTAATACTTTGGCCCCACAGATGTCACTGGGAGCTTTGCTCTTGATTTCTGTGGGGCCGGGGTTTATTTTAAGGGCATTTCGTCTCATCAGAAATCATGTATTCTGTGCACATAGGCCTTACCTTCTCATTCAGGGAAATGCTATTTCTGTGGGATGATCATGGGCTGACAAGACATCCACATGCATATAAAATCACCATGTCAAGGCCCTAATTTTTCTGAAAATCTTTTCCTCCAAGAGCTATGCAAATTAAGCAGTTCACCTTCCCTTCCCTCTGGTAGAAAATAGGCTGAATCAAGAGAGGAATCACAAATGGGACTTGACAGTGTGTAATTCCTCAGAACAATCAGGGCCACAGCATGGGATAGGCTGCGCACTTCACCACTCTTCCATGTGTTCACACCTGAACATTCACTTGAGAAGTTTGTCACTGCCCTACAAACAAGAAATGGCTTTGCATACTTGAAGTATGCAAAGGCCAAAAGAAAAACGAACTGTCTCACAAGCCAGCTCTGTAGCTCTTAAGCCAACCCTCTCTCCCTGGAGCCAGTCTGATGCCAAGATGATATTGCCATACCTTTGACAGGAAGTCACACCCGAAGAAAGGAGGGGAGAAGTGAAACAGTGAAGCCACACATTACCTTAGCATAACCATACTTATGCAGGCAAGCCTTAGGGATGTGGGGAGCCCATGCTTTGTGGTATGGAGAGAAACTTGCCATATGCCCAAGGCCCTCACATCAAAATGGTCCACTTTAGTATCTGCACTGCAGATAATCACTGACAGTCCCTAATTTGGAAGGGATATATAAATATATATATATGTAGGGAGAGAGATATATAAATAGGGAGGGATATATAAAAATATATAAAAATATATATGGTATTTTACTAAATAAATAACTTTTTGCACTCCTGTTACCTCATGAGCATATCTTTACCTACAATGGGATAAGAGTTGTGGTGGCTGTCTGTTTGAATGCTCCAGTAAGAAATGCTTCTGTTAGACAGCTTTCTTCTCACTCTGATGTTACAAAAACAAGGCTGCTGTGGGCTGCATGATGACAGTCAGTGGACCTCAACAAGCCATGAGATAGCTCAAGCATTGCTGACCGGTGATTAAGCATTAACACACATCAGTGAAAAGTACAGCAAAAGAGGACCTCAGAGAGCAGCGAAACAAGATCCTGCTGCAAAACTCCAGCAAGGTAGAGAAAATGTTACATCTACATGGTGAGGCCCTTTCCCTTCCTGCTCTTGGCAAATCTTGCCACCTCTGCAAAAGAGTTCTTTTTGCAAACAAACAACAGGGGCGAGGTTTAGACAAGGGGAAAAACAAATTGCCTTCTTGAGCACGAAATGCAGAATGCAAGAGACAACATCAGCCTGAAGAGTCCAGCAGTCCATTAACATAAGCCTACATGAGCCACATTTTCCATGTTTCTAAAACACAACCGAAGTAGCTAACATCTCTTATGTGGCGGGAATCCAGAGAAAGAGGCAAGCCAAAGCAAGACCGGGCAGTCCTCCAGCAGACTGGTTTAGCTTCAAAAGCTGAAGTGCACTTAAAACTTTAAGGGGGAACAAGAGGCCAACTTTAGATGCTGTTTCACCAACCGTACATGGGTTTCCAACCTGATGAGAAGTTCCTCTGTCCAGATTAATACTCCATCATTAGACTATAATTTAATAAATATGAATGACCCCATTTAAGCAACTGGGATGAGTTTCATCATTCCATTAATTAGCAAGCTGACACTAGCCATTTCCAGTATACTCTCTGCTCCATGTACAGGGCAAATTTCCTGCTAACACAGTAACACATCTACTTATTTAGCAGCAGTCCGGGGCAGAAAGTAGGGAGGATTGATTTTACATATGAAGAGTGCTTGGGAAATTCTGAGTAAGGCAGAATGTAACTAGCATCCAGTAAGAAGTGTCACAGATATGTATGAATGAGTTAGTGCATGTTTAGAATAACGCTGTGACAGCCTCTACTCTTGTGGAAAACAGCATAGCAGGGAGGTCATTTTTTTGTCCCACCTGAAATCTACAATTTCCACCAGCACCAGAGCATCTAACATGAGGCTGCTGATCCACTTGTACTTGTGGTGCAATGCTCTTGGTAATGGCTGAATACCTTGCCAAATCTCCCATCACTGTTACTCCAGTCACTGATGCTTTTTGTGGGTAGAGCTAATTGGAACATGCTGCAAAGTCAGATCAGCTGGTGGCCAGCTTATCAGCATGGGACTACTCCTTCTTATGGCTGTTTTGCCTTGCCTTGTTCATACAGATAACTGGTGATGTAAAACAAGTGAGAAGAAAAATAGATCTTTAAAATGAAGAATTTTTCGTCTGAGCACACTCAGACAAAAGACATGATTTCAGAGATCTTCCAGTGCTTTTAGGAGAGAGACAAGGGTAGAATTCATTTTAGGGAAGATATGTGCAGCCAGTTAATCTCAGCCTTAGTGATCTGCAGCGTGCATGTTGCATCAAGCAGGCTAAAGGGGAAAAGAGTTATAAGCCTGCTTATATCAACCCAGCAGCTACCCACAACACAGAAACACTGTCATGACACATAACTGCTCTGCTGACAGCCTTAGTGAAGGGAGCAAGAATTGATTCAGTTTGGAGACTGAACTCCTACCTCTATCCAGGAGAGAATGTGAAGGAGTGGAAGCACTCGAAATGAGTAGAGGAGTGGAAAGCAAAAAAAATTGTTCTTCTCTTATTGAAATTGGCAGACAGCTTCCCTGGTGTCCTTACATTGGCAAAGAGCCTGCCCTCCTCCTTAGCAGCTGCCCCTTGTTTCAATGTATTAAAAACAAGATAACAAATCTATCCAGAAAAGGCATTTACACAGTGCCTAAAATACAGAGTGCCCACATCAACAGAAATCAGAATTTTGCATTGGCTATTCTTACCTCACAGAGTACATTGCCCAGAGCTTTCTGAAATAGCCACGTGCAGAAGTTATGTTATTTTTGGGAAGGGTAAAAAAAAACCCCAAACCAAAAAACCCACTCAAACTCTAAGTACTTCCCTTTATCCAGCTGCATCATACATAGATGATTGTCTTTTTGGGGTGTACTGCAGGGCAAACACTGAAGATTTCATCCAGGAAGCATTTGTTGGTTTTTTTTCAATGTGGGAATAACAGAAATAAAATTTGTATTAGGAATCTCTGTTGAAATACAGGCTGGGAAAAGATGGCCCTCCTCCCCACATACTACTGCAGATACTCATACAACAGATAGCAAGTCCAGAAGGGCCCAGGGAACACTGTTCTCCAAGTCTATACACACTGCAGGCTTCACAACATTTCAGAATGACCTATTTATAAAGCAAAATACTAATGGCCAATAACACAAAGTTAAATGCCAGCACTATAATGGACCACAGGAAAAAAGCAGGAGAGGTGAGAATTACTGCCAGTGTCCAAGGTCCCTGAAATAGCTGGAAGTTTGCTATGGAAATTCCTAGCTGTTAGCATGTAAAAGAGAAGCAGGACTGGCAGTGTGCGAGTGCTGTATGGCATATGCATACATGAAAGGAGTGGTTGGGGATCAGATCCAGATTCACAAATCTGGAAAACAAACCCCACTTTTAGGAATAAGACCTGCTGAAAGAGAGGATAAGACAGTGGCAAAATGGTAGAAGGAAAAGAAGACAGGAGGGAGATTAGGCAGAAAGGAAGGGAATGGCTAAAAACAGGGTAAGAAATGGTGGTTACCTGGGTTTTTTTAATTGCCAGTTTTGCTATAAACTCAGTGCATGACCTTGATGACAAGTAAACCTTACCATGTTTTTCCTCAGTTTCCCATGTTTGTAAAATAGATATAACGTTTCTGTACCTCATAGATATAAATGCCTCAAGATCCTTAAATGGAAAGTGCTAGAAAGCTATAAAATATTACAGTGTTAAAAAGCACCAGATAGGCATAAAAGAGAAAAGCCAACTCAGAAAATAATTACTGGTATCTGTGGAAAAATGTCATTTTGGGTGCCATAAACACCTAAGCCATTTATATTCTTAAAAGGAGGCATGGCTGAGAAAAGCAGTGCTCTATCCTTATTACCACTATGGTTCCCAGCAGAGCTTCCTACTGAAAGAACAGACAGTGTAAACAAATAAATGCTGATGTGATGGTGATAGTGATTGATGAAGGAAGATCAGGATCCCATTGTGTTAAGCACTGTGAACACCTAATGATCTTTACTCAAGAGTCTCATATTTAGACTGTAAGCAAGAGACAACAATGAATAGATTAAGCTGGTAAGAGATGTAGATACTGCAATGAAATTGCTTTTTCTAATAGGGTTTCATCTTGGTGAAATGATAAGTGATCCCATTATCCCAGCCTCATGTTTATGGGAATCTGGATCTGTCCATTGTGTATGAAGGCAGCCAGCAATTCCCTGTTGCGGAGGGCAGAGACTGTATCAGGCAATTCGTAGAGCAGTAACTATATGCAAATTATTTTCTCTGCAGTGGATGGCAGTGAAGAAGGAATTTTTGGCAACACCCTTTCCGGGTTTTTCGCTGTTCCCCAGGGAATCTCTGCCTAAGTGAAGGGCACTTACAAGGTACATTATTTCCTTATTCCTACAGCTTGGTCATTATTTTGCCTGCAGCGCTGCCAGGATCTTAGCATGTAGCTTTGGACTTTGTCAGTCAGCTCACTGGAGTACTGAAGCAAAGCAATGAAGCCAACGCAGCAAAAATGCTGATTGTACTACAGTCCGGGAGAAGTGCTATTCATATTCAACTCACGGCAAAGCCTGTTACAATGTCATAAATCCTCCATAGCAGCAAGAGTGGGACAAGGAAGGGAAGCCTCCTCTCTCTGCTTTTCTTGCTCAGCCTATTCTCGGCGCTGTGCATCATGCTCTCCTTCATCGCCCTCCATCACTTCTGCACAGTTCAGGCAGACTTTGAGATCTAGGTTTGCAGGGTTATGAGTTAGCAAAGGCCTTTTCCACTGTGACCCAAAGGCCACAAAAGCCAAGGAGTTTTCTGCTGTCAATCCACATGTTTGTGCCCTGAGTAAATCTGACATAAGAAATATGGAGTCCCCCATGGTGCCAATATTAACAACAATTTTCAGAGTAAAACAGCATTTTAAGTGGGGAAAAAAGAGACAAGGCTCTTGGAAGAAATAAAAGCAGCTGTAAATGTCAAATTCATTTAATGTCAGGAAATCATATGTCTAGAGAGACAGGCTCATAGCAGTTATTATAACTGCTGGGTAAGAAACAATTTTTCATTTTCTGCTGAATAGCTGGAAGCTTTTTTCTCCATCTTCTTCCACAATAGGACAAGACAGAGACTCTTGTGAGTTTTTCTGTGAAAAGACAGAGAGCAAGAAGCAAGAAACAAATAGTTAATAGCTGGGGAATATGGGCATTTGCTTGGGGTTGCAGGACACTGATTGTCAAATCCATAGTAAGAGGCAGTAACTTAATGACTGAGCTTACAGCATCAGGCCAGAAAGGCCAAAAATGAGCGGAAGGCCAAACAGGAACATGAAGAGGCAAAGTAATTTGCTAAAGGACACAGAACAGTCTAGTGGCAGAGCCAGCTTGAGCTGTGACTCAGCCCAGTGTGTCAGGATTTATTAACCCAGGACTCCAGCATTTACTAAACCAGCACCTCCCCCTGAACTGCTATTATGCTGAAGCTTAGGTTTAAATACACAAAAATATTATTGAGGAAGATATTAAAAGGGTTTCAAGCAACTAGCGCAGTTCTTTTATTGGGTGCAAGGTTGCCAGGGCATCTGGAGAGTTGCAGCGCTACTGAGTAAGGGACAATGACAGTTCCCCAGGCAACTGGTCTAACTCATTGCTGACATAAAAGAGCATTGATGCACTCTTTTTAGCTGCTGGGTTTTGCATCCTTCATAGAAATAACCAGGTGAGAGCTGGCAAATGTGCCTAATACAGGCTGAGAAACAGTCTTTGACTTTCACTGCATGTGTGGCGTGCATCTGCATCTGCACTGCTAAGTATTCTAAGGGCACAGAGGCAGGACACTCCTCCTAAACTGAAAAATAGACCTTTTTCAATATATCACTTTGAAGGCGATAGTGATAAAGGCAACTACAGAGCAGAGGAGTGCAGAAGTAGCAGAGTAACAGGAGCTTCAATTCTGTTATCAAGTTCCTTTGGTCACAAAAATTTTACATTGCCATGCACTGTAACTTATACTTTCTGTTTGCAGGTGGAAAAATGAGAGGTTGTGCATTCTCCATCCTTGAAGGTTTTCAAGACTGGATAAAGCTGTGAGCAGCCTGCTCTGATCTTCAGCAAACCCTGATTTGAACCAGAAACTTCCAGAGGTGCCTTCCAACCTGAACGATACTGTGCTTATCACGGCATGAGGAAGGCAAGGTGCTGCTGTCCACGGTTAGTAGAATGGCAACTTCTGGCCCTTATTGCCTTCAGCTGGTGCTGAAAATATGATGGCTACTGAAGACAAACCCTTCCATTTCCCATACTTCACCAGAAAGTGTCACTGGGTACAGCTACAGAGACAGCTTAACCTAGTAGTGCAAGACTTATCCACACACATCTCTAGCTAGCTTAAATCATCAGCTCCAGAAGCAATGAGTGCTGACACTTTGCATTGTGCTGCATGGACATAAAATTTAGCCAGGCATTCAAGCAATGAGCAGAAATTTCTCTTAATCATGTCATACTCCCTTGAAGGCAGTCACAAAATACAAGCACAAACTATTCCACTACTGTCTGTCATGCCTGGTCTTCTAATGTCTCACCTTATGAACAATCCAAACACATAACTTTGTTTCCAGAAATTTTTTAGAGTTCTGCTGATTCTTTTTCATTCTTTCCATGTCTATCTTTACATTTACTGGCAACTATTTTCTCATCATTTAGCTGTATAAAGCAAATAATAACACCAAAGTTATGCACTCTCGAGGCTACTCTTCCACAGACAGACCCACAGTGTTCTCCGATCATAGATTCATAGAATAGTTTGGGTTGGAAAGGACGGTTAAAGGTCATCTAGTCCCGCCCCCCCTGCAATGAGCCGGGACATCTTCACCTAGATCAGCTTGCTCAGAGCCCCGTCCAGCCTGACCTGGAATGTTTCCAGGGATGGGGCATCCACCACCTCTCTGGGCAACCTCTGCCAGTGTTTCACCACCCTCAGCATAAAAAATTTCTTCCTTATACCTAGTCTAAATCTACCCCCCTTTAGTTTAAAGCCATTCCCCCTTGGCCTGTCGCAACAGGCCCTGCTAAAAAGTCTGTCCCCATCTTTCTTATAAGCCCCCTTTAAATATTGAAAGGCTGCAATAAGGTTTCCCTGGAACCTTCTCTTCTCCAGGTTGAACGACCCCAACTCTCTCAGCCTTTCTTCATAGGAGAGCTGTTCCATCCATTTTTGTGGCCCACCTCTGGACACACTCCAACAGGTCCGTGTCTTTCTTATGCTGAGGGCTCCAGAGCTGGACGCGGTACTCCAGGTGGGGTCTCACCAGAGCAGAGTAGAGGGGCAGAATCACCTCCCTCGACCTGCTGGCCACGCTGCTTTTGATGCAGCCCA
>NW_008794443.1:5646253-5650972 GCF_000699145.1 Aptenodytes forsteri
CCCACTTCTGGAGCTTGTCCAGGTCCCTCTGGATGGCATCCCGTCCCTCTGGCGTGTCGACCGCACCACTCAGCTTGGTGTCATCTGCAAACTTGCTGAGGGTGCACTCGATCCCACTGTCTATGTCATTGATGAAGATATTAAACAGTACCGGTCCCAATACGGACCCCTGCGGGACACCACTTCTCACCAGTCTCCATCTGGACATTGAGCCGTTGACCACTACTCTCTGGATACGACCATCCAACCAATTCCTCATCCACTGAACAGTCCATCCGTCAAATCCATCTCTCTCCAATTTAGAGAGAAGGATGTTGGGGGGGACCGTGTCAAAGGCCTTACAGAAGTAAGGAGGATCTGTTCCATGATATTCCCAGGCACAGAGGTGAGGCTGATAGGTCGGTAGTTCCGAGGGTCCTCCTTTCTACCGTTTTTAAAATTGGGTGCAATGTTTCCCTTTTTGCAGTCGCCAGGGACTTCACCTAACTGCCATGACTTTTCAAATATCATGGAGAGTGGCTTGGCAAATACATCAGTCAATTTACTCAGGACTCTGGGATGCATCTCATCAGGTCCCATAGACTTATGTATGCTCAGGTTCCTCAGGTGATCACTAACCTGACCTTCTCTGCTCTGCTGCTGATGAGCAGTGGCTGTAAATATGCTAAAGGTGAGAAGAGAAACGGGAGTCTGCTGCCCTAATAAAGCTGTTGGGAGCTCTCAATGCAATAACATAACAGAGCATAGCACACAGAAAAAGAAAGGATGCATTATTCTGTGGATGTAGTTGACAAGCCATCAGAATTCGATGTGATTAGAAAAGGTAAAGGCAGTAATAGCTATGTAGGCATTCTCCTGCTTCTTGGTGTACAGTTACTACTGGGATCTAGCACAGCGTCAGGCACACCAACAAAATACAAGAGTGCTCTTACAAATATGGCCTGCCATGTGGATGGGCATAAGGCATGATAAGCTGTGTGGTGCAAAGCCAAATCTGCATGTTTGAAAGCTGAGAGCAGGCTCAGGAACTACAGGGTTTGATCATGTAAAGACCAGATACTTAAATCAAGTTTCAGGGGCTCTCAGTTGCGCTTGTTGTGGTGATGAGGAGGAGCTGATCTGCCCCAGCCCTACAGAGAAGCTGAACTAAGAAATAGACAATTTGTAGCAATAGTGATCGCTGTAACTGCATGTAACAACAAGGTGGGTGGGGAGGAAGCACATCATGGATCAGAAATAATTATGGCAGCTAGAACTACTGCAAAAAAGGGTATGACCTTATCCTAAAGGACTAGAGGTAGTAGCTTTTATGAACTTGGGAGTAAAAAACCTGTACTGAAGTAGGAGGGTGCAGAATAGGTCAAGCAAATATATTTTTGGTTTTGTGTGAACTCTATCAGAATGGTATCTGAGCCAGGGCAGTATCAAACCTGCCTGTCACATGCACTGAAATAGTTCATCACCCAGTTGAACTGGAGGACTATCAGGATCTTTGTTACCTGGCTGTGCTCTATTCAATTGAACAGATACAATGACTACAGAGACTGGGTGTCAGATATTGTTGCGCTCTCCATATTCCAATTTTTTGTTTGAAACCACGGATATTTCCTAGGGGAAAGCAACTTTCCTTTGAGCTGTCACTGTGCTGTCACCTCTGCACAGCAGGTGAGCAGGAGCTGCTCCTAATTAGCCAAATAGAGTAGCAGCAAGGATGACCTCCAGCCACCCCCTGCTTACAAGATAATGAAGCAAGATTTGTAAATGCCATGTAACGAGGGCCTTGACAACAGCAGTTGCCAGTGACACTTGGAAAAGTCTATAATCCCTTGACAAAGGTGAGGAACTTGTAGCATGAGGAGGCAGATCTGACCTAGCTTTCATCCGCCTGGCCGAGGTATCCACAGCAGCAAAGATGATGAGTCTTAGACAACAGCATGAACCAGTGGCCACGTAAATGTGCACGGACCTAGGTGGTTTTGTACTCTGCGGTGCTCACGCAGGGGGAGGAGGAGTCCCCGGCAGAGGGGAAGGAGGACAGAGACACGTGCAGAGCAGCAGGGCCTTTTCTGAGGCTGGGCAGATGGACCTCATTTGGCACAGCCACGGAAAGCCACATTTATCATCCACCCCCACAGACTCTGGGACAATCGGCTTGAGTGCTCTCATTAGCAGCTTCACTTCTCATAGCTAGCAAAGAGGGGTGGCATGTGGGGAGGAAGGAGGGTGAAGCAGCCCTGGGAGCTGGGAGGACACAAGGAGGACAAAGCAGGGTGAGACAAGGGAGCTGGATTACAACAACAGGAGCATGGGATTGTCTCAGTGCGAATGCCAAGGAGCTACTTCTGGAGCAGGGCAATCTCTCCTGCAATGACAGGGTTAATTTTAAATTGGCAGAGAGCTTCTCAGACTTTTTAACTTCCACTGTGGGGCTGGCAGTTGCTAATTACAATAATGTGAGGTGACAGTCACATGAAGAGTGGTGGATGGCTGAGCCGGGCTGAAAATCCAGAAGGTCAGATCACAATGAATTAGTGACAGGACACAGAAGCCCCTTCCCCAGATTTTCTCTTCCTCTCTCCCCCCTTCATCCCCCCACCATCTGCAGCACCACAAAAACAAAAAAGTAAAGAAAAGAGAAATCATTCTCATGACTAGAATGCAAATGGATGGAAGGCACAGGGAGCTGGGCCCGGAGCTGGGTTTCAATGGCTACGCTGTCACTCCAGCTATCCAAATTCACAAACCATATGGCCAATGGCCAAAAGGGACCAACTAAGCATCTCCTTTAATTTCCCACATAACATGGGCTGCCAGATAGCACCTGGCTTTAATGACTGTTAAAGCAAGATCATTCTGAACCCTTAAGATTTTATTTTGACACAAAAAAGCCTGCACAAAGAAAGTACAAAACCGGTATAAAACACCACAAGCTCTGAGTGTTCCTACTCAGCATTTGCTATGCACCAGCCTGAATGATCATGCAGAAATAGGGTCCTTTGCATGTAACACTGAGACACTCCTAAGTCACATTCTCACCCCTTCTCTCCCTTATCTAGCTCAGGGAAAACTGGTTTTGGCTCAGTCCCATTCCCATGACCAGCAAGTGAATTACAGCTACTGCCATTCTAACATCAAAGATCAATCCAGCCCTAACCTCAGACTTACCCCGTGGGTCTGTGCAGAGTTATTATGAGTGATTAGTTCAGATTTTCCCCGCCAGCATTTCACAGAGATGTTATGATCTGTAGGTCACGGTATATGCTAGAGAAAGCCACATGAGAACTTTCTAATGATACCAAAATTCTGTGAAGGAGAAACCTGCTCACCATCCGTAACGGCTGGTTTCCATGACAAGGATCACAGCTGACTGACCTCTTAATGCTGTTCAGTCAGATGGCTACAGTCACACCCCTGGAAAAGGGTGGCCCATATTAAGCCCCAGGTCAGTAGTCCATGGATTTTGAAAATGCTACAGCTGGCTGCTGTGGCCTTTTCTAAAAGGTTTCCCATGGATTAAACGGAAAGAAAAGGTAGCTGAGCCATACATGGAAACAAGCTTTGTGTGAGACTTACAAAATAAACAAAATAGGACTTGCGCCTCTTTTGTAGCTCTTCTCAGATTATGAAGGATACCTCAAAAATACTTTGATTGCTTTTTCTAACTTCTTCTGCATTAGAATTTAACATTTTTCCTACCCATTTTATCACAACAGACTTTCTTAATGCTTCAAGAATCAGCTGAAGCTACACATTTTGAGGCCAAACTTAAAACAAGTTGAGAGGGGGAGAAGGTAATTTTTCATAGATCTATTGAAAACTCCTTATGAATTAGGTTTAGTACCAATTTCACTCAAATGTCCAATGAGTCCACTGGAGAAGAGACCTCTTTCTGAAGGAGTCATATAAAGTTTTAGACATTTCTGCCTCTGATGATCTGGTGATGACTGCTCTTCCAGGAAAGCTCTCCAGCTCTATCAAGTAGGAACCACCAACTTCTAGACAGCACAGAGATAGCCAAGCTTGAATTTAGCCTAAAGACTAAATATAAAGCTATTATGTTAAAAAAAGATGAGGAGATCTTTGATGAAAAGGGGGATTCAGTTACTCAGCTCATGTATAAAAAGGTCCTGGTAAAATGCTGCCTGCTAAATCTGTGAGGAGGTTCAGCACTGACTCAGCCTGAAGCATCTGGCTCTCTCCTGAATCAATGCCACCTGAATTTCCTGTACCTCGAGGCTTTTTTCTTTTCTTTTGGCAGCTTCACCTTCAAACACTGCACCCTGCCTGACCAGGCTTAATATGGGACTGTAGCTAGAGACCTGTTACAGATTTTAAGCATACATGCTAAAAGAAATAGTGATAACAACAACAGCTACAGCAATAAGAAAAGACCTTTTTAGCAAAGAGTACTGGGAAAAAACACCTAGCTTTTAGCAGAGACATGTAATTGGAAAAATACTGTGCCCGGTCCTGACATTTGAAACTGTAATTGCAAACACTCATCAAATTGGCTTTTCCTCATTGTAGCGATCCTGAAAGAGTCACTGTAATTGCAACAGCTCTGTAATTTTGTTGTGGTTTAACCCCAGCCAGCAACTAAGCCCCACACAGCCGCTCACTCACTCCCCCCTGGTGGGATGGGGGAGAGAATCGGAAGAGTAAAAGTGAGAAAACTCGTGGGTTGAGATAAAGACAGTTTAATAGGTAAAGCAAAAGCTG
>NW_008794443.1:5651393-5667346 GCF_000699145.1 Aptenodytes forsteri
CCCCTTCCTTCTTCTTCCCCCAGCTTTCTATGTTGAGCATGATGCCATATGGCATGGAATATCCCTTTGGTCAGCTGGGGTCAGCTGTCCCGGCTGTGTCCCCTCCCAACTCCTTGTGTACCCCCAGCCTCCTCGCTGGTGGGGTGGGGTGAGAAGCAGAAAAGGCCTTGACTCTGTGTAAGCACTGCTCAGCAATAACGAAAACATCCCTGTGTTATCAACACTGTTTCCAGCACAAATCCAAAACACAGCACCATACTAGCTACTGTGAAGAAAATTAACTCTACCCCAGCCAAAACCAGCACAAATTTGCAACAACTTGAGGGAATGAATTCATTAGCACAAATGGTAAGAGTTAGTAGAACAGGGCAACTTTTACAGTCTGATGCACCGAGTGGGGAGGAGCAGTTATGTCACTGCTCTGACAAAATCCTGTATTACTATGATTAAACCATGCAGGAGGTGAAAGAGCAGGAATCATCTAACTTCATCACTACTAGTGGACCTGAACAAAAAATGCATCATTTTCTGTTCATAAGCTGTATATGACTTCTTACTATATGTACGTAATAGTCAAGTTACATGGTTCCTCATGCCCAGATTTGAGGAATGGCTGTGTCAAAACTGGTTAAATATCCCCTAGTAAATCTATTTGAAATTATTTCTGGGGAGAGATCTGTGGAAGTCAGTAATGATGGCAATAGGCTCCTGGGTTATTTAATGGCAGAATATTCTGTGTAGACATTCTAGGATGTCTGCACAAACCCTGCCATGGATAAGGATGTCTCACCTGGCACAATTTAGCTCTTTTCCTCTCTCCAACTTTTCCCTCCTCAAAGCTTTGTGTGAGCAGGGAAAAGTTTGCCACAAAGGTTTGTGGCTGTCACTTTTGTACCCAGTTTTTGGGGGTAATCTGATCTAGGAATAGTGATCAACCTATGAAACAGTTGTTCACCGATTACTTGAAAACTACGTTTTCAAAATATTAGATTTCAGAGTTGCAGATGGAAAAGATTTATCATGGCATCCAGCCGGCTTCCCAGACCAGGAAAATTTGTTTCAGTTGTTTCTTTACTGATGTTTCAGTGCAGCTTCCTTACCCTTTCCTCAGAGACTTTATGACTTAAGTTTTGCATTTCCTGTTTGCTTCTATTACTTAACCCATGATTACCTATGTGTAGATTACCTACTACACATGCAGGTAAGAAGCTATTACAAAAGTAGTCCAAAGGCTTATGATAACCTTGGAAAAATAGCACTGCCGCTAGCGCTTTTTTTCTCCACGGCAATATTCCAGGTGGTATCGCATCAGAATTTCCTACAGCTACTTCCAAAGAGGAAACAGCTCTGCAATATCTTCTAGTATCACAGGATCTTAAGTAGTATCTTCCCTTTTACAAAGAAAGAGCTACGCAAAGTAGAAGCTGAACCAGCACCTCTGTAGGGAAGTGGCAGGAAGAAGGGGTTGGGAAAAGGTGTGCTTTCCCAGGGCTGGAGTCTGATGCTGACAGTCTAGATGCTGGAGTTTAAAATCTGTTTCTAGCCCTGAGGTACTGGTGGACATGGGGCAGACCACTGGACCTACCGTCCAAAATAAGGTTTTTTTAACCTTTCCTACTTTTCAAGGTGATTGAACTTAATCAAAGTACTTTGAGAACACCAAGTGAAAGGTGTTAGAAGAAATATCATTAACAGTAGGAAGCCTTGACAAATGAACTCCAGCCTTCACCATATACATTACTCTGAAAGAAGGTAATAACTTTGAGCTAAAAAGTTGACAAGGATATATCTTTGTCCCTTGTGAAGCACAGCTTTCTAGCAGCTTCATCCTTCTCCACATTACCAAGGCTTCTGTAACCTCATTTCAAAAACGTAATAAAGGAACCCCAAATCCTCACACATTTATAAAAACTGAAAATGCAGGAAGCTTATAAAACAAAAAAAAAGTCATGCTGCAAAGATGGCACAGAAAAGTAATCAGTAATTGAATTCAAATTACAGCTCCCAGATCATGCAGCCTCCCTGACTCATCCAAGCCACTCTCTTTTATCAGAACTGCCAGCATCACTCTGAGACAGTGTGTAATAAAATATGGAAAATGTGTTCAAAATGTGTGACCTCACTGATGCAATGAGCTGACATGATAAACACTTTCTTCTCACTGTGAAATGCTATGATGTGGTCGCATTAGCTTGGAAGCGGACATATTGCTGCTGCTACTGTCACTGCTTCTGCCATAACCTGTTTTGTGTACAGAGGACTTCAGGGCTCAGGGCATACACACTCAGCCTCCTTCACTAGCACAAAATGCAAAGCTTCACTTCTGGCTATAGTCCTGAGTAATATGGGATGGAATCACTCTTGTGCATCTGAAGTGCTGTGAGATAACACCCTTACATGTTCCTTCTGCCCTCAGAGTGGGGCAAAAAACTGGTCCCCAAGAGTCAGACCTTTGCAGACACAGGAACTTCAGCAGCACAGCTACTCCAATAAAACCAGATGACACTACTTCCATGCAACCCAGTTTTGTAGACACAGGTCTAGTTGTACCTGTCACTGACCAAGTCTGAACCCTTGCTATTGCCACTGCAGCTTTAATGTCTCTGTGTTTGCCAAATAATAAATAAAGCTTTTCTGTTCTTTCCCCTACTTTAGTATAGAGCTTGGGTGCTAAAATAAAACCCATTAAGCTGGCTACTGTTAGTCATTTGAATAGTACTACTGCACCTATGATTTTAGTTCAAAGCACTGCAATCTCTCTGCATTTCATGGCTGTAACATGGCATATTGCAGCATTTCTCCTAATGGCTCCAAAGCACTAATAATGCCTACAGCGCTAAGTAATGCTGCAACTAGTATCTGCAGCAGGAGAGAAACACAGAATAATTCAGGTTGGAAAGGACATCTCTCCTAAGGCCTCTAGTCCAAACTGTGCTCAAAGCAGAACTAACTTCAAAGTTAGGCCAGGGAGGCGGGGTATCAAGAATAATCACTTTCGTCCACCATCATTGGGCAAGACAGAAATGAAATACTTATTTGTGTGGATTAAATGAAGCATTTCTAAGAACTGATAGGGAATAAAATTACCAGCCAATGTAATAGGTTCCACGGCAAGGAACTGATAATGAAAGGTTGGCCCTAGCACCTCATTGACACTTTCTGCTTTTCCAAAGATTGGATGTGCAAGGCATGCAGCTGGTGTTTTTAAACTCAAATTAAAGGGTAGGTAATTTCAGAGGGGGACTGATTTTTAAATATGATTGAGTTTTCTCCTAGTGCAAACTCTAGCTGGAGCCAACCAAAGTCACCAAGGTGCAGACTAGTTTGCAGCTCTTCTAGCCACTGGCTTTTGAACTGCTATGTTTGATTGACTGGCCAGAACAGAATAAGGCATAGTGGTTAACATGCCAGTGAGTCAATGGAAACACAGCTAAAATTGCAACTCTCAGCACTGGCAACATCAGTGGAATTATCTGGGTTGGAGCAATGGTGTGAAATGTTAGCGAAACAAGTCGCATGTAGCCTCAGCTTTGCTCCATGAACCAAACAGCTGTGAACTGCAGAGCTGAATGAGCATTACTCAGAAACAAAATTCATGTATGTACACTATTTTCTTTTCTTAACCTCTACAGGAATTTTCAAATCACAGTTCCTCCCACTCACAAATACCACCCTTCTCCAAGATGACTAAAAACCATCATGTCCCTCCTGTAAGAAATTCTGCTCTCTTCTGTTTTCATTCAGTATCAGAATGAAGCATGAAATTTAATATTAAAAGTTCCCAGAAAGCACTGGATCCAGAAACACAGAACTGTAGATTTTCAGGCAGTCCCTGGTCAGGACATGTCTGCACTGCCACAACTGCTACAGCGAGCTGTAGTTCTACATCTCTCATGTTCACTATCTTCCCTGCACAGCTTTTTCCCCCAGGCAAACCACTTCTTGATCACAGTGCAGCACGGAAGTGCCACCCTATCCACTAACTGGGATCAGGCAGGGTAGACTGTATGTATGAAGTGACAACAGACACCTCGAAGCTTCACACACGTGTCAAAGGGAGCCAAAGGAAGACACTGTCCTACTCTCCATGGAGCCCTCCTCCTCCTTCTCATCCCCTCTTGCCCCTGATTTTGTGTGGGTTATGTGAGGACTTCCTTCCAAGGAATGGTACTTAGAAAGGGTTATGTGAGGTGAGGATCATATATATATGATAATGTGGTACTTCCTGCTAAAACGTCTTCCAGAATGCCTCTCAGGCAAATAGAGCAGTGTGCAGTGCTCCCAGATGTTGACTACATGTCTAAGGAAGTAAGAGGGAAAAAACATACACTATTGAGTTAGCTGAAAAACTCATGCGAGATCGTGCAGTTCAAGTCTGCACTCTGGTGCCCATCAGATAACTATGGGTTTTTTAATCTTAAATTTCCTCTCTCTTTAGACTTTGGCTACCTGTGTCCCCTACTGTTACCTAAGACCCAGGGGAGGGCAGCTCCAAGGAAAGGGCTGTTCTGTGTTGTCTCCATAGCCCTCTTCCCCAGGCATCTGGGGCTGCTACAGCTGGAGGTGAAGCACTGAGCTAGATCAGCAACTCTCAGCTGCCAGGTTCATGTAGATCTGCACTGGCTGTGAGCATGGACAACTGAGATATTGCTGCACTGTGCTCCTGGCAAAGAGCTCAACCCCCACTTACAGTTTTGTCAAACAAGGCTCTGCTACAAAAAAAGCCATTAGCTAAAGGCACAAAAGTACCTGGCTGATGAGGCTGAAGGCAGCTTTTGAGATCTGGGACTGGTTAGTAAAGGCACTCGCCTCCTGCAAACGCAGGACGCTTATGCTCCTGCAAAGCAATGACCAGGGTTTGGAGATCCCTAGAGAAGAGCAAGTCCACCGTTACCCATCACAGATCTTCTTTCTGATAGTATCAGCAACAGAATAAAAACTCATACTTTTTTTTTTTCTTTTGTGCATGGCCCAAATGGGGAAGAGGGTTAGTGAAAAGAGTGGAGGAGAAACTTGCAGCAAGAAACAGTCTCTAGATCCTTTGCGGTGATTTCACTGGAAGAGGCAGGATCTGAATCTGGAGCTGTTCCAAGGGTCATGCATTTCACTAGCAATACAGCATAGGTGACATATGCATATATAGACTATGTTAGATTGACTTTGGACTGTCTTACTTATTAAAACATGCTCAAATCCCATCGTTTTCTACAGGTCAAGAACACAGTTAAGTAAAGCACACTGCTCCACGCTCTCCTGAATAGGGTGGGTTCCTTATAAAGAAATTATCTGAGGATGTGGCATATAAACACATTTCCAAGTGGCAAGCCAGGTTTTGAATTTGCAGCACAGCAGTTCCTCAGCAGTAGCCCCATGTTTCTAGCCCATGATAAATGCAAGGTAGCTTAAAGGGCCTTGCTCAAAGATTTCAGTAGGCTATGGTTACACATGAAGCTTATCTCATCATAACTTGCTTATGTGCTTTATCCTCACATTAAAACATCTGCCAAGTCCACAGTTTTACAGTGCTCACACACAGTTGTAGCAAAATCAGTTCTGCATGGAAGAAGCCAATACCCTACTTCTCAGGGTGGGCTGTTTCCATGCCAAGCCAGAGTCTCAGTCATTTGGGCTCCACCTCCCCTCTAACCAAACCAAACCGAAATGTCTAAAGGATTTTTTACAACAGCAGCAGTGAATTCCCCCACCTTGCCCAATTTCCTTCTTTCTAGGGACTGGCAGAATCATGTCACACTTATTTAGGGAAAAGAGGGTGGGGACACACACATGATTGCATTTTGTTGCATGTTACTAACGATGAAAAATGGCAACTTCAAATAGAGCTTTAATTTCAAATAAAGTAGTTTTCAAACTTAACTGCTGTCTTGAGGATAAAAGTGGGATGTCTGTGACAGTTGTACTACAATGTGTATCTTGCTCCATACAGTAGCTCTGCAGCAAGGGATCACAGGTGGTTTGTGGTGGTGGGAAGACCTTGCTCTTACGGTCTGCAGACTTACTGTACTTGCAGAATTCCACCTTAAAAGTAATTGGATGTGTCTGTAACTCAGAGAAGGTTTGCTAAGCAATGACACATTGCACTTGGATCTGGAAGCATAACATCTGGAAGCCAAATGTTAGAGGCGATATAAAAGGGCCAGCCCAACAAACCAGTGGGGCATTTCTAAGCCAGGAACATCCTCAGGATGGACCTTGTCCTTCTCTGTGTGTTCCTGCCTCTGGTGACCGTGGCATGGGGCCAGTACGGTGACTATTACTATGGTCCCTATAACTACGGAGATAATGATGAATGGGTCAATGTGTACCGCCAGGGTTTCAACTTCCAATGCCCACACGGGCAGGTGATCGTGGCTATCAGGAGTGTTTTCAACAAGAAGGAAGGCTCCGACAGACTGTGGAACTACGCCTGCATGCCGGCGGCCCAGAGCCTCGGTGAGCCGACAGAGTGCTGGTGGGAAGAGATCAACAGGGCAGGAACTGAATGGTAGGATACCCCCAACCATCCCCGGAGGGCACAGCCCTGATACCCCCTGTGGAATGCGGGTGCTAATACTGTGGTCAGAGCAATGCAAACGCATATAAATGCTGTCATAACCAGTGGCTTCACTGCCCTGAACGACTGCCTGAGACTCATTAATCACGATGCATATGTGCGAGGTAATCAGCATCACATTTGCCTTCTCTGTAGCAATTTCTTGCTGGAGGGTCTCAATGTGCTTTAGAAATGCTGTGTCGTTTGGTCACTCACAACCTCAGCTGCAAAGTGGTTCGGTCTTGCTATTGCTGTTTCACAGATGAGGAAAATGAGGCATGAACCTTCAGTGAGGAGAGGACGAAGTCCCTCTTGAAAGGCCACGCATTGAATCAGTGACTAAACTGAGGAACAAATTGTAAAATTCCTCACTCTGTGCTCCTGCTCTTACCACTAGAAAAAAAATTCTTCTCTGTATTGCACTGGCTTTTATCTTTGTGTTTTTGTTGCTAAGCTTTTTGGCTTAGGCCCAGTCAAAGGCTGTTTTCTTGTCATGCTGGTACTACAGGAGCCAAAAATCCACACTAACGAGCGATGATGGTGGCATATATATGCATGATAATGATAGCAGATGATCATGTTAATTCCCTAATACAGTCAGTTTTGGTTAACTAAACATTACATTTTCCATCAGCCTTAGAGGTAAAGGTGATCACATTTTATGGCTACAATAATTTCTGGAAATATGTATAGTGTTTCATGTTTAGGCAGCACATACCCATTATTTAATTATCTTCTGATTCTTTCATGAAATGTGAAACAC
Organism: Aptenodytes forsteri; assembly: GCF_000699145.1. Lineage (NCBI taxonomy): Eukaryota > Metazoa > Chordata > Aves > Sphenisciformes > Spheniscidae > Aptenodytes > Aptenodytes forsteri. The sequence continues at coordinate 5,658,707 of NW_008794443.1, forward strand.
AGTTTTGGAAAACTCTGAGTTTGAAATATTCTTTGGACAGAATGAAATGAATGCAAGAATATTTTCAAATACTTGAAATGGTTTTGTTCCAGAAATTGCAATGTGATTTTTGTAGATTTCATGTTATATGGGAACAGGTTAGCAACGAAATATGAAGCTTCTGCTTTTTAAATGATTCAAAATTTTGTTCTGAATTATTCATAGTCTTTCATTTACCACGTGATACATTCCTATGGCTGATGCAATTGCTAAGGAAAAAAAGATTGACCCTGTACTTAATTTTGGAATAAGAACTGAAAAGAAAGGGGAAGGGCTGCAAAACAGGGTGAAAGAAGACACTGTGGTAATCCTGGATGACTTCTTCATTTTTCATACATGAATGCAATTTCTACTTACTGCATAGTAATTTTGAACTAGACTTTTCTATTGTTCAAAATAAAATTATTATTCTCTTTCTAAAAATCCCTGGCAGCAATTGCTCAAGTTCACTTCTCACAAACAGGATACTGTATAAGTCTATACAGAACATTTTCTTCTGCTATCTAACCATGGGGCCATATTCATCACCATGCTCTTTATGCTTAGCATGACTACGTCCACAGTATATTATCTGAATCTCATTTCCTTCACCTCTTAAAAAAATCTTTCCACTTTGTCCTCTTTCTTGCCTACATTTTTTCCTATTGCCAACCCTATCTTTTCTCCAAATGTATTTCTTTTCCAACCCCTCTTTAATGTGTTTAACTCTGTTTCACTCTCTTTCCTAGCTTTTGGAGTTATTTTAGTTATTTCTTCCCTAGCTCACCTTTCCAGTCTGACATCCTTACATCTATCTGCCTTTTCTGCATAAATCTCCTTCTTTCTTTCTTTCTTTCTTCTATTTTTTGGGGAGGGGGGAATACACCAAAGTGATTAGGGAACACATACCCCTTTGCAAAGGTGAACTTGTGCTCCTAATTACTTGGGCTATTTCCATAAATCTCAGCTAGCTGTGCCTGGTTGTGTTCTGCAGTTTTCTGCACCTAGGGCTGAGCTGGTTGCATTTACAGTGCTTCATGGAGAGAGCCTTGCTGTTAGCCAGCACGTCCCTCACCGTGCCCAGACGCTGCTGTCCAAGAACCCAGCAGGCTCATCCCAGACTGAAGTGAAAGTGTGCGCCAGCAGGCAGACAGCCTGGAGTGTCTTGAGTGCAAACTCAAACCTCAAATTAATGTGACGGCACGGATGTAGCCTGTCGGGCCTTTGACAATCCCACATCTTTTTTCTTGGCAGTCTTACTTCTCATAGCTGCCTCTCTTTTCTCTCTCTCTTCCATGCCCAGCTCAGCGCTATTTGGAGCCATCCCCAGTTCTAAAGAGATTCACTCAGTAATCAAGTGGGACCACAAATACGAGTCACAATCTGTACCATTAGTTCCTGTTTGGCCACCTCTGTTTCCCCGCTGATCTTCTGACAAACCAATCTGTTGGTGAGCAATACATCATCCTCATGTCAGCTGACACAGCACTCTGCTGGACTCACTAGTCCATTCCCCATCCATGTAGGATGGACTGTAATATTCCTTCTTCAGCTCTGCCTCACAGGGTATTTTGTCTCACCTTGCAAATCACATCCAGGGAGATTCAATGGCTTGTACCACCAATAACTACAAAGCTGCCAAGTTTTTCCTAAAGTTTAAGCTACGTTTCCTCTGCTGTAATTGAGGCTTTTTATTCCTTGCCCTACCTTCACTGAATAAAGAGAACAAGCACACTGCATCCTTTGTAAAATCTCTTTTAACTTATTAGTAGGTAGCAGCTATGCCTTTCCCTCACCCACGCACCTTCACCCATGCTTTTGCTTTCAGGTTTACCACGTCTCCATCCTTCTAGTTCTCCTTTGGAAGTTTTATATCCCAAAATTCCTAAGCAAGCGCTGATCATACGTACAGCTCTCCTCTGAATTCCCTCCAGTTTCTCAGCCATGTCCCAGAAACTCTAGTCTGGCAGAAACACCAAAAAATGACCTCTGACAAATGATGTTTACGGCATTTCACAAATCACCATTCCTGACTGTTGTGCAGCTGCACAACAGAGACAAACCCAAGAGAGGTTTCTTTAGAAAAGACAACAAACCAAGAAAAGCTTTAGAGAGAAAATGAAGTGGGAATATAAAGCAGAGAGAAGAAAGAGTCTCCAACTCATTATTTTCTTTGCCATTAGCACTGAGGGGGGAAATGGCAGAAATGGATGTGGGGAGCATAGGGATAGGAGAGTTGAGGGGACTGGAGGGCAGGAGGGAACGACTGGCAGAGCTGGTTTAGGTAAGCTTGCTTCCTAAACTAACACTAGGTAATATATGGACTTCTAGGATTAAACCCGTAAGACTTTGCATCTTACAGATATGAAAAAATTATTCAACAGAAACAGGGCAATGACACAGATCCACATTAGGCATCTAATCACGATGCCTAGTTTATGACATCTGCCCCCTTCCAGAGTCAATGGAGAGAAACAGGTACTCTAAAAACTGCTCTCTGGGGCACCCCATCTCTCCCAGAAGCAGACTCACGAAGACCAATCACCTCTGACAGTTGCCTAGAATTACCTACTGGCATTTCAGAATACACCTAACTATAGGTGCTTCGCTTAATAAATGCATCCCTGAAGTTAAGCATATGCGTACATACACTTCTGAAGACAGCATCTTCTTTTGTGTTTTGCTGAATGGACATGAGAAGCCTGTGAACATGTTACAAGACTCATAGAGAAAATTTTGGCAATAGATTTGATCAGATGACCAGGGATGCCTTCTCAGCTTCATTAATCTGTGAATATGTTTAAAGTTAAGTACGTGTACACAGGCTTTGTTGAATCTGTCCCAACACCTTACTCCTGCAGAGGCTATCTGCTAACCAAGATGCTATTCAATATAGGGAGCAGAATTTGTTTCTGGATAATTTGCAAATACTCATGTCTGGAGCAGGGAAAAGTCTTCAGGACATCCCCTGATTCTACACAGTCCTTCTAATTATTTGTATGCTGCAACATCTCAAGGAATCCTGCCTTTTCAGACAGAATAAAGTTTATGATTTTAGTTCCATTTGTACTGGAGGAAGCTTGACCTTGGGTAAATATTTCACCACCTAAAAAAAGGTAAGATCTGAGTGATTGCTGGTGAGACTGATCTTCACTGCTTCTCTGAATACTACAGAGTTGTCTCTACAAACCAGCCTTTGAATGAGGTACTTAAGAAAAACTATTTTTCTTGCCTGAAAGTGATTGTACCAAAGGACAGGGATCAAACAAACAAACGAACAAAAGTTTGCAAGTGAAAGACAAGCAACTTTTCCTTCCATGAGAAAATGTTTGTTTTACACTACAGAATACAGATGGAACTGTGCCATATCCCCAATATACTCCTAGTTACCCATAAGGCACAAAGCAGAAACATTTCCAGCCAAGTGGTATTTAATGCATGTTTATTGCCTCTTTTCCTTGTTTAGACTTCTGAGAAAGTATTTGGATGGGACTTGGAAAAAACAGATATCTAGATTCTCCCTCCCCACTCCCATTCTCACTCTCCTTTGCCTTCTCTTTAAGCGCACAAACAGACACACACACGCAGATCCTTCAAGTAGGCACACAACCCTATTTCCCACAAACTGGGTGCAAAGACAGACTCATGAGCAAAGGAAGTGTCTGCAGGAGCCTCCTGTTCAGGCGCTGGCAGCACACCCCGGTACATCTGCGAGGAACTGTTTTTGTTCTCAATCTCTGACCAATCCCAAGTCTCAAATCTGAGGCTGTATTACCCAAACCCGATAATCAAGCTGCCCTTTCAAAACATTCCCATTTGTGCTATCTATGCAAACAAGTTAATTTTCTTCAAAGCCCTAGGTTTATGTTAAAGGGATAGTGCTACAAGCTCTTAGCACAGCTGCAATGGACTGAGTCCAGTGGGAGCATTTGAGGAGAAGAGGGGTGTTTCTGTAGATAGGGAGGCCTCATCGGCGACTGTCAGGAAGAAATCAACAGGGTGAATAGGGCCTTGCCTTCCTTTTGGGCGGGGAGGAGAAAGTAAGTCATCACTGACCCCTAAATGAAAGAAAAAGATAGCTGACGATGATAGTAAGCTTGCCTTTGGCATGTGGAAGTCATGACAACACATCTCACCACCCCACCACAGATAGTGAAGACTCCTCGTAGAAGTGGCCATTGGAGACTGGCATGGCCTAATCAAACACGGAAAAGTCGTTCCCTTCATCTGAGTGCCAGTGTTTCAAGTGTCCTGAGCCTGCCCTCAGCCACTTATCTCTCCCCACTCACCTGTAACAGACTGACTGTTAAATTAGCTTTCATCATGCGACTAACCAAATTACACAGAGGGAGGACACTCCACAAAAATAACTCAGGAAAGCAGGACAGGGCCTCCCCTCCGCAGCTGTATGAAAAGGAAGTTAAGTTTTGGATATTGAAAGTAACAGGTTTTGGTGAAACAACACTCCAGGAAAACAGTCTATCTAATGTCTTGTTAAAAAATGCCTCCCACACTCTAACCGTGGTCTTACCAGCTGCATGAGGTTAGGCAACCTCTCTCCGTATTCCCTCCAGGGAGGACTACAGGTGAAAGCATGCAGTGTTATTTCCATTGGGTCAGTTTGCCATGGCTGACATATCTCCATAATATATAGATTCATTCTGTTGTGCCAGGCTCTAGAGAGATAGCTTTAAAGTAATTAATGATGCAAGTTTTACAGGAGCCATCTGCTCTACAGCAGAACAGTGGGATTCTTTTGAAGTACATAGAATGACACTCTCAGGTTACCCTGTTATGAGGAACAAATCGCCCTTAATGCAGCATGACCCAGTGACTACTGAGCTATGTTTCAGACTCTGCACGTTTCCAGAGAGCTTCAGGGAGCGCTGCCCGGTCAGTGTGGCAGGGTCTCAATGCAGGCTCTAACAGCACCACTTACTGCATCTTGAACTTGGGCTTCCCTGAGCGGATTTGTAGTGAACAGGCTTCCTCTTTGGGTTGTCATCCTCAGGACAACACGCTGCTCTGGCTAGTTCCTGATGTATCTGAGGGACAGGGGGCCTCAGAGACAGGTTTACAACACAGCACCAGCATTAGATGGGGCACAACACTCTGGGGCTTTGTCTAGCAAAGGGCAAAAATAAGATGTAGGCATAATTATAAAGTGTCACCACAATTGGTGCCATTGCTCAAAACAATTATACTGTTGCAAGCAATATTTGTCTTCAGTCTGGCAGGCAACTGTTGAGTCAATGAGGTACACACTTGGCCGCTGAGGCTATATCAACGTTTGCAAATAATGTGGCACAATTTAAGTGGATCTGTAGGGTGAAACAGCTCATGCATGGATGCAAAATCCACATATGCATTTTGAGTGGGTTTGTTTCAAACCAGCTCTAGTTTGGTCTCACAGATAAAAGCTCATTGGTGAACAAGGAAAGCAGTCCTGACCTGAACTAAACTGCTAACATGGTAACATGGATGCACACTTTGGTTGCTTGCCATGACAGAACTCAGCTGTACAACACTCATTAACCAGTTCAGAAGAAGATTTGGCAAAGGAGAGGCTTTTCACAGCAATTGCAGCAGGCCAGGAAAGTCTCAGCTACCATATCCCTGTTACTACACAGGACTCCCCCCAAAATAAGGCTGCATAGCTTACTCACTTTCTATGAAACACTGCAGTCATTTCCAGCAGAGGCAAACAAGGGAAGGGAAGGGCAACTTCCCATTCAACAGCACCTGACCCTCACCACCACCAGTCTTCCCACTCCCCCACCTACCAGCCAGCTCACCTCCTCTTCTCCCAGTACCAGATCCAAAAGGCAACTCTTCATGCATCGCAGCTTGAGCCAACTAGAAAAACAAAACAACCTATCCATTGCCAAGTCTAATCCCACACAGTCTCAGCCGGTTTCTCATGCTCTTCTGCATTCACCTTCTAAGAGGTATCTTCCTCTCTTCGTAGCAATGTCAGGATTTCATGAGTGAGGAGAACCCAGTGTCATGAACTCTGAATACTGAATTATCCTCTGTAACAAAAGTGCTACAGAGTGGGTCTAGTAAAAAAGGCTTTTTTTTTTTCACTTGGCCATAAATCAAAGGTCCTCAATCACTAGTTCTTATTCACCATTCTGGTTTGCAGAATTTGCTGTGACAGGAGTAGTGAATTCAACAGAGAAGGAAGAAATCCTCACATATTAAGTGTTGTTTTCAGACTAAAAAGGTGTGTGGGGCGGGATTGCTTGTTTCCCTTGAAGAACTACTTTCTGCTTGTAGGAAAGAGGCCAACTGGGAAAAGGAAAGAGAAAAAAAGATTTTATATGAGCTCACAAATAAGCACTCCAATTTCTGAGAACATCTCTTCATTTTTGGAGGAATATCTGGATTTTACTTGAAAATTAGAAAGATCATGGAAAAAAAATCCTGTGTTATCTCAAAGCTAAAGAAAAGTACTTCGACGTCACTATTATCTTTCTTTCACTGAACCGAATATTGAGCTTGAATAACAGATTGCAGGACTTTGTCTGTATGAGACAGAAGTAGAGAGGGAGAAGTGAACATGAGCTTAAAAGTGTATTTTAAATTTTACTTTGAAAGTTTTTAAAATAAAATGGCAATTTAATTGTAAGACATGACTTATGTCCAGTTATACTCTCCATCTAAGAAGCTAATTTTTAAGGCACCTCCAAATATTATTTTTTCTAAACAGACTTTTCATGAGAAGATAGAATCAGGATCAAAAATAACCAAACCTTCCTAAAGTTTGGTGCCCAAATATGTGTGCATGTACACATAGGAGTGCTATGTTAGCTAGATTTTTTCCAATCCACTAGAGCCAGAACAGTCCATCAGCAATGTCCCTCTCAAGATGAATCTTTCCATCAAAACTGGAGTGTATTAGTAGAGGTGTCAAGAAAATAAAAACTGTTGTAGGGCAAAGAGAGCAGGAAAGAGGGCAGGACTTCCCAGACTGAATGTGAGCAGCTGGGGAGAGAAAAAGAGAAGGAAGAACCTCCCACAAAGACGAATATGGGCAGGAATATCAGATGCTGATTGGTGAGGATAGGAAATTGCAGGGCAATGCCGAGCCTCTGAGAGGAAGTGCAAAGGAAAAGGAGGAACGAAATGCTCCCGTTATTGCACCTATGCAAGAGAGCTAGAAAATCCCCCAGGAGCACAAGGACTTGAGCAGTGGAAATGCATGTAACTGGGAAGGGGGAGAGGCAGAAGAAGATGAAGACACACAAGTTTGGTTCTACTTTACACAGATTAATGCAGAAAAGTGCTCATTTTGCAACAGGTACAACCTTCCCTCTATTTCTGTGTATCAACCTTTCTTCCATCAGGATAACACCAATCAGCTGCAGCTATCCAATATGTTTACACAGAGTCTTAGCCATATGTCCCCGTGGCCTATGTGCCAAAAAACAGAGCAGCTTCCTATCAAAGTCCTGCTGAAATCCTCTGAGTGCGAGCCAAACTGCCTTACTTGGTGTGATACCATAGCAACTCGGAGTCCCCATCATTGCTTAACTCTGAAGGTCCTCGGCAGAGTCTCACAAAGCACAGCAAGTATGTGTGGCCCCAGCCACGTGGGAGATGCGGGGATACAAACAAATGTAAATAATCTTGTCTGAACAACAGAACACGGTGGAAAGGACATACAGAAGAGACCCCTGCTTCAAAGGAGGAAGTGGAAAGTTAGGCAGAGGAATTAATCCCTGCACTGGTCAAAATTGATCAGTTTTTCAGCTTCTGCAGACAAACACTTGAGCCTCACACTTTGCGAGCACTAACACCTGTATGCACAAGTGAATGACTTTCCAAACACCAAACTCTGCTAGACGATGTATTTTCCTTTCTGGGAACTCCAGGCTCATTAAAATAAACTATGAGGTCATTGAATGAAACTAGGGGAAATTTTTGGTATTTGTTAATCATAAAGTTACTTCTGAAAGTGTCTTTTGGATATATCAATGCATTTGATTTTATGGTATCGCAAGGAAGGTTTGCTACAGCTCTAGGCTGCCAGTTTTCCTTGATGAAGGAAAAAGAAAGAAAAGGAAATGGAAGAAACTGAATTCCTGTAATTTTCTCCACTAGGGAAACAATGAGGCTAGGAGGGTGCCTGAGAGAATGAGCACTCAACAGCTGAGTTAATGAGCTGTCTGATTTCACACTCTCCTTGTCTTTAGTCTCCAAGAAGCAAGCTATTCAAATGGATTATCACTTGAATTACTTTGGGTATCAGTGTCCAGACGCTTGTAGGGTGTGCAGAAAGAGAAGCATATATCTGCATGCTTAGGGACCAAGTCTATTCTACTTGAAGGCAGTGATTTACATGTATGACAGAATTCCCGAGTACACAGAAAGCATGAAGCAGATTTTTCTTTTGAAAATCCAGTCATAAAATTTATGTGAGTCTTGTAATTTCATAACATCTGCGTCTCAGTTTAGCTCCTGTGATTGTTATCAAATCATGATTTCATCACAAGCCTATAATGTTTTGAATTAAGAGTGCCTTCTCCTGGAGACAGGTAATTGAGAAAGAAATAAAATAAAAGAAATTGCTGAATTTCTCTTATAAAAGAGTTTCTGAAGCTTCTTTTTTGTAGAGAA
>NW_008794443.1:5667384-5691893 GCF_000699145.1 Aptenodytes forsteri
AATTGAAGAAAGAAATAAATAAAAGAAATTGCTGAATTTCTCTTACAAAAGAGTTTCTAAGGCTTCTTTTTTGTAGAGAAGCAGTTGAAAAAATTACTCCAGTGAACCCCCAATGCTCAAATACCAACAGTCAAAGATAAAAGTATTAATGGACTATTTTGAAGTCAGTCTTATGATTTGTAAACAGTTGAGAATGTCAACACCAGAATAATCTTCTTGCCTGATTAGCATATTGGAATGATTAAATACTTTAAAACAGTTAAAATAGTTTTAAGTGCAACGTAAATGTTAAGCCATTATTAGTTAACTACTGCTGCTTTCTTACACAAAATGGTTACTCAATACAAAGCAAGTGCATACAGTGCTTCTCAATACAAAGCCAAACCCTTAGCTTCCACCCCGAATCAAAATTTTTAATGCTGTTTTCAGAAATGCTTGAAACTATCAGGAAATCTAATATCATGTTTTCCTTATGTGTTCTCTTCTTTTTCCTCTTTCTTAGGTATCAAACCTGCTCAAACAATGGGCTGGTGGCTGGTTTCCAGAGTCAGTATTTTCCATCTGTGCTTGACCGTGAATGGCAATTTTACTGCTGCCGCTATAGCCGGAGATGCCCGTATTCATGCTGGTGAGTTTAAGCAGAAACCAAACCTGTTAGCCTCTTTTCCCCAGCAGTTCATATAAATGTCTTTGGCCACCTGGCCCATCAAAAACCTTGTCTGAGAAAAAGTTAACTGTGTTTTATGGGGCTAAGCAAGTTATTTCCAGTCTGGTAACAGGATTCTTGAGGATCCATGGCTAAGGGAAGAGAATGAGGGCACAGTTATGCTGAAGAGCGCAACGCAGTAGCTAGCCCTTAATGAACAGGCCTGGGTACCAGCAGCAGCCTAGCAATGCTAGAAACCATGACAGAAGTCTCCAAAGTGGAATGACATTTCAAGGGTGGTGATATAGCTCCCACTATAAATCCAGCACATTTACAGCAGTAGGAGCATCTCTGCGCTACGCAATTGTGCCACAATGATTTACAGGAGTGAACTTCCTGCCATTTACCTCAGAAAAAATATCCTCTCGCTGACAACTTGGGATTTTTGTATTTGTAGTGCATACAACTTGCTCCCTCTCTCAAGGCTGTTTGAAGACCAAAGTCAAAATGAGCTACTGATCATAGTCCAAACCTAAAAAAAAGGTGGCCTCACCTCACACAGTATCACAACTGGTGCTGGCAACCTCACAGAGGCTATGGAAAAACGAGCTATACATCCCGAGCTTCCCTGTCGCCCCAGGTGTGGTTTCTCTAAATTGAGATGGAAGAACAGTAGCAGACTGTGTAGAGAAAGCTCATATTGCTCCTGTCCATTCTGTGTAACAGAACTCATGATTTTATGCTCCAGGGCTATTAATCCAGCTATTTTCACTGATACAAAGAAAAACCTGCCTGCGTTTTAAAAAAAAAAAAAAGACAAAAATAGGGGGAAAAAATCTGTGCTTGAATCTTTGATTCCAGAACTCAGCTTTGAAGTAAACTTCCCATTGAGATGCACACAAACTGTTAACATGCCCATTGGTCTTACTTGTCTGTCTGGCTACTGGCCAAACACAACAGCAGTGCCTTGCTTTGCATCCTTCAGTCTCCTTGCAGCCAGGAGGAAAAGAATTGTTTTTTTATTATTATTTTTAAATATTTTAAATGACAGGAACTCTGTAACAAAGTCTTTGAACATTCTTCTGCCCCCTTTCCAGCCTACACTGCCTACGGATGTTCTCTGCTTGGGGGTTTATTTACATACCTGCCCAGGCTCTTCCCTCTGAGGGAAACTCACTCTAACTTTTAAGCAGTTCTTCCAATCTCTCTTACTCCTCTAATATTGCATGTATTTTCAGAGAGACAACAGAAATCTTCTCTGACCTCTTTTGTTGTTGACAGTTCTGCTTCCCTCAGACGTCGTCTTGACAACTGGGAACAGCTTTGTCTCTGCCTTGCAAATTGGCATTCAGAGTAATGCGAATCCTAATGTAAATGTTTGGGGTTACTGATGTCTTGTGTTTCCATCCCAGCTGCACACAGACTCCTGTACTGCCCTTCTATTTCCAACAGTGACAACACTCATTTTTTATGCTTGGAAAAGAATGCCTTATGTAGTTCAGCTGCTACTGCCTTTCCATGCAGAAAAGGCAGCATTTCAAAGGCAGGTGAAGCATTTCTCCCTCTAAGCAGAGTAGAAATCCCATGTACTCACGTTCGTCTGGGAGGGGAGAGCTGTAAAACCTCTGGGAAGACCTGTCACTAGTTGGTGATTATGGGTTCATTATAAAACCATTTTGTATCCCGTATTACCAGGCTCAGTCACTCCATCTAGAGCCCAGTTTGTTCTGTTCAAGCTACTGGCCTATCTTGACACTTCCATATCCACTCTCACCCTGGACAGTCTCTCATACAGTTTCTTCTACTTGAGAGCCTTGTTTGACCTTACTCTCTTGAAGTGCCTCCTTACAATATATTTCTTCCAATTTTTTTCAAGCTCTCATTCTGTCTTTGGAGTTAGCAAGGTAGATACAAGCTCCTTCTACATACAGTTATCCAAATTAGGATGTTATGGTATGGATGGACAGACTAACAGTTGTTAGATGGGCTACCAACTAGATGGGTAAAAAACTGGTGGTTTAACAGGCTCAGAGGGTAGCAGTTAAAGGGTGATACCCTGCCTGGGTGCCCATTACGAGCAGAGCACTGTAACTAATGGTCTACCCTGGGACCCGTCCTGCTTAACATCTTTATCAATGACCTTGAGAAGGCAACAGAGCACACTCTTGCCAAGTTTCCATATGACACCGAACTGGGGGGAACAGCTGATACGCTTGAGGGCAGGACTGCTGTTCAGAGGAATATGAAAACCTTTTCCTCTATGAGGACAGTGAGATAGTAGAGCAGGTTGCCCAGTGAGGTTGTGCAGGCTCCATCCTTGGAGGTTTTCAAGACTCGACTGAATAAAGCCCTAAGCAGCCTGGTCTGACCTTGTGGCTGACCCTGCTTTGAGCAGGGGGCTGTACCAGAGACCTCAAGGTCCCTTTCCACCAGAGTTATGCTGCGATCCCAAACAGGACTCCTCTGCTGGAGGGCCCACACCATGCAGCTAAACTCTCCTCTCCGAAACAGTGGTCTCCTGCCTATTGTCTGCCGGGAATGGTTTCTCTTCTGTTTTATTCCCTTTCCCCTGCCTAGACAGTGTCTGGGAGAGTGCTAGTTGTTACGCTAACATATAAGCAACATGAACTGCAATGTGGTAGCACGAAACCCCATGCTTTGGACCCACTCTTATTACTACAGATGTGACTTGTCTGAATTGTTAAACTTCACTGTACAGCAACTAAACTTCCCATTCCCTAATAGGATCTCACTCACAACTTCACTTCCATCGGCATTTCCAAGTTATTCTCACAAAACCTTGTTCACACATCACACTTCTGGTCTGTATCTTGTACTCTGTTTAAGATGCATTTGACAGAGACAATGTGTTTTCCAAACATTCTGCAAAGCAGTTCCGGGCTACCATGGGTAGGACCTCAAAATGTATATGCATATAAGACACAATAAAAATGTGTGTGCGTATACAGTATCATTATTTATTACAGTTTCTGCCCCAGCCTATAATGGTATTTATTCTGTTCCAGAAACTAGCTGTCAATAAACTATCTGTGGAGAAATGACTATTAACATGCTGCTGACTCCTATTTCTTGGTTGAAGTAGCTTAATTTCATGCAAAGGCATCTATTAGTATATGACTATGTGGAAAAGTAATACCAGGAAAATACGTAATGGCTGTGGTGCCTCCTGGATCATGCGTGACACATAGGAAAATCCATATTCAAAGACAATCCACATTGCAGAATTTCTCAGCAGCCTTGAATTTTAATGTGCAATGAATCCTTCATTATGAAACCAAATATGGGCAGAAAGGCATTTTTAAGAAAACTGACAGTACTGAGGTGTAACAAAACTCTTTGGTTTAAATTAGCTCTCACCTTGGGTATTTGATCCCTTCCTCTTCCAGTTGTCTCTGTACGGGGCTCTCTGGCAAATATAAAAGCGGTAAGACAGCTGATCCTTATGCATGGCTTCTCTTGGCTCTTCTTCAGGACTACATTCCTCCTAAAGTGAGCTGGTCTTCCCTACAATGAATAAAGACAGGTTTTCCCCATATATATGAGCCATGCAAATGGTTTGTTAGAATTTGACCCGGTTTTTACAGCTGGAACATTCCTGTGTTTTTTGAGTCCTGCTAATACTTATTGGAATACTAATTTATGACACCATCATGCTGATTGAAACCCCCACTTAAACACTTTGCTTAACTTAAGAACATTATTAAACCCAATACATGCTTAAGGACTTTGCTTGGTAGCATCTATATCTTTACCCTTAGAGCCCAGCAGTTCGTTTCACAGCTCGTCTTCTCACCATTAATTCCCAGTTTACCTGTACAGTAAGCCCATACTGAAAATAAATATACTAATCTTTTCCAGTCTCACAGTTTTGCACTTGCTATTTTAAATTTTTTTTACAAGTACTTTGTTTCCTTCCTCACCATGCCAAGTCTTGTCATGGATTCTGCACATTTTTACCGTACTGAAAATAATTAACATTCCTCACAGGAGGCAGAAAAAAACCCCATTATTTTACCTGGCTAGGGAATGCTACCACAGTAAAATAAACTGTGTGCTGATTTGAACCATAAAGGAAGCAAATCCATCGCAGATGCAGAGACAGTGTTATTAAATGGTCCCATTAGAGCTCAGATTTTTCTCTTTGCCAGGAAATTGAAAGCTTGACTCCATACTCTCAAAAGCAAACACATGTCACAGAGCAGCCCCAAGTCTGCACAGACTGTTTATGACTGTTTCCTCTCTCCAAACAACCAGCAGTCCAAGTGCCAGAAAGTCTGTCTGGAGCTGTGGCTGCTCTCTGTCACGGTGATGTTGTCCAGGCAACAATTACATTTTCCAAGAGTTACGGGGCTTAAAGAACTTACTTGTTTTCTTCACTCAACCTGCCACCAAAGCCATATTGAAACTGATGAGATCCTATACAGGTTTCTCAGAGATTACCAACAGCAGAGATATAAATCCAGGAGGTGAACTCAGAATAGATGCGGTGCAAACATGCACTTCTGGGCAACCCAATTCCCCTCCCCTCTTTTTTTTTTAAAAAAAAAGGTAACTGATTTTTTTTATATCCCAGCAAATACAACCTTACAGTTCAATCTCCTGGACCATCTTCCAGAGACATCTTAGGAGAAACACATCCCCTTAATATTGGAAAGCTGGTTAATGTTATTTCAGACATGTCTTTCTTGAACAGCTCAGGTGCCCTGAGCTCTCTGCTGCTGCTTGTATCGGTATTGCACTAGCTCATGTAGGCCTCCAAGAAGAACTGTGGTCCCACTGTGTTGGCCTCGTGGCTCCTCAGCCCTGTGAGAGTTTGTTTTCACTACAGCAGAGTGGAACAGAAGAACAGTGATGTGTCTAGGTGAATCTATGATCTCAGAACCTGGAGCGTGAACTCAATCCAGAAACGCACATGACATGGCCACATGAGAAAACTGCTCATCTCTAGAGCAGCTCTAGGACAGCTCTAGTTCCCTGGAAGCCCAGCAGTCTGGGATCTATACTGGGAGCATTGGCAGGAATTTCTGTAGACAGTTTACTAAGACCTTCTTTGGCTTTTCAGCATAGTATGCTTTTGAAAAGGGGATGCCCGCTGTCTTCCAGCTGGAGGAGGAATTGAAATTGATTAAAGAGGCGTATAATTCACATGTTCACAGAATGTAACATGCAGGCTCATGGCTCTTGAAACAAAATTCTCCTTTAGGAGAGCCATATTCTTGAAGCACTTGTAAATAACATCTGAAACAGTAAGGCCATTCAGGGGACACTCCTTGTCCTCAAAGGTCAGAAAGTTAATGTCAAAGCTTGTTTCCCTCTTGAAATGGAACAGCTCCTTCTTTTGGCTGTGGCATCCTTAGAGGAGGAATTCAGCAGCAAAGAGGAAAATGGAGATTAAAGAGGAGCCATTCATCTTGTTAGCAGTGTAGTTGCACAAGAAGTAAAAAGTGTAAGGCACTCTGAAACAACATACTTACTAGCAGGGAATAAGTATATTCAACAGTTGGAGCAGGAAACCATGAGCTCTACCACTGACTGTCTTTGATATTTTAAAAGACTCATTTCTTTTGTCTGCTTGATATCTGAAGGCAAGGCATACCCACAGTTCCCATTTACTTCTCTAAGGAGCGGGCTGTACAATACTAATAAGGCCATTGGTGTGACTTGATCTTCTGATCGGTAAAAAATAGACTCATAATAACTATTTCTGAAGTCAATCGTTCAAAGAGTGCTAGGGATCACTGTAGATTAGTACAAAACATTCTTCTTGGTGCTAAATGAGTAACTCTGTGTTTTCTATTAATCTCTAACATAGTAATTCTTCCCGATGGAAAATAAACAACATTACTACTTTCAGACTAAAATAACAACAGTAATCCTGTTAAAGATTTAATGCCTTTTTTCAATACGTTTCCTGCCTAAGCAAGATTTATAGGATTATAGCAAGTACATTAGAAAAACGTGGGGATGGGTGGGGTGATGCAAACCAGTCAGAAGATAAACCATCTCACATCAACTCTATACCAGCTAAAAACCCCATTATGAAAATACCTTTTTCTGTCAGGTTTTCCTGCTCTCTCCCACACATGCCAAACCATTTACATCCC
Organism: Aptenodytes forsteri; assembly: GCF_000699145.1. Lineage (NCBI taxonomy): Eukaryota > Metazoa > Chordata > Aves > Sphenisciformes > Spheniscidae > Aptenodytes > Aptenodytes forsteri. Next base: position 5,674,156 of record NW_008794443.1, read on the forward strand.
TTCTCACAAGCTTTTCTTTCCCAGTCTTTAATGTAGAATTTAACCTGCTTTCTCTGCTCTCAACAATGCCACTAGTGCCCCAAGTCTCTTGTGTCCAAACATCATACACCTGATACTGACCTGAAGTGGATTTGCAAAGCCGAAGTAGAATTCCTCTGTTTTCTGTATTAATTCTTGCAAATAGGTCACATGGACTGAAAAGACCACCACTTGCTAAAGGTCTCACGTTACTATTTTCTCCCCTATGAGTCCTTCCCCAAACTTAACACCTATGTACATATCTGGGTTTAGTAAATAATCCCACTAAATGCACCCTGCTAGCCCCTACACAGATCCTCTGCCTCCTCAGGGTTCGTTTGACACCAAATTACTCAGTGCCTAGGTCCCACGATTAGTATAACATAGGTCTTTTCACAGCTGCTTTGCAAGCCGCTCTTCTAGGGCTTTCCTTCATGTACCCTCTCAGACACCACAAGCACCACAGCTTGGTCCTAGAGGCCTCAGATCACCCTAAACGGCAGCAGCAATTTTGTCTAAGCACTTGGCAATTCCCAAGCTTCTCACTGCTCCCCTAGCCCAGTTTTCTTTGCTAAGAGGTCAATGCCAGAAGAGTTTACAGGGCCCTCATGCGGGTTGCTGTGGATGGCTCTTCCCACATGGGTCTTGCCCTTGGGCTTGGACTCCTTGGGAGCCCAGACTCCCGTGGGCAGGCAAACCCTCACCAACTAGGGCAAAAAGCGTCTCTCACTTGTTTCATGACTCCTCTCAGGTATAAACCATATACTGCCACACGTGGCTCACAAACGCTACCACGTTTGTAAATGAATTACCTGTCTGTAGGGCCCTGGTAGGTGGTTCACAGTTGACACGTAGTTGATAGGCATTAGAGAGTAAAACACTTAATATTTTCAGTTAAGCACTTGATAATACGGTTACACACCAAGCTACAACAAATGCTGAGGGAACCACTGTCCTCTGCCAGGCAGACCACTTTGAGAAGAGCCTTAATGACTGAGTTAAATGACCTTTCCATGACAAGAAAACCAAGTACTGAATATCCCTATGCATTAAACACTAGAGCATCTCTCAGTGCAGATACATTTTGTGCGACTTATCCCCACGATTCCAGAAACAGGAATAATAGAGAAGGGCTGGGTAACACCACAGAGCCCTGCTATATGGACAACCAATTGCATTTCCTTCTAAAGGATACAGCACAATCCAGATGACCTTGAGATGCATGGGCTTAAGGGAACAGTTTCATAAATGAGTACAGCAAACATCAGAGAGAACTGAATTAGACAGACAGACCATACAGACCCAAGTGAACTTGAACATTGCTGTCATAGCACTATTTATAATTTTTCTCTCCAGAACAAAAGGAGTCAGTAGGCATCTGTCTATGTAACAAGACAAACTTCAGAGCAGCTCAAGTCCCCATATAATTTACTTTGGGTAATTGCATATATTTGCTTTTCAAACATTTCTTAGCAGAGGAGCCTTAAGAGGCTGAATGGTAATGTGAAAGAAGTTAGTAGAGAGGGAGGGGGAGATGACAGCAGGCAGAAAGAAAAGAGAGGAAAGCTAAATGAAGGCTCCCTACTGCATTCATTCACTTCAGAATAACACTGCCTGCTTCTGCAAAAGATCTGTGAGACCCTTCACAGTAATTCAGGAGCTTGTCATCAGATTCACTTTTCAACTGAAAGGCTCATGAAACAAGTTCAAAGAACTGACTCTCAGTTCTGTCTCTGAGTAGAGCTGAAAGCAGCTTTTTAACCTTGTGTTTTGCACGGTCTTGTCTGCCCTGCACATAGTGCTGGTCAAGATTACAGAACATTTTCCTTGCTGAATGCCAAACAGCTGTTATGAAACACATTTGGTGGAACATATATAAACACGTCTTAGTGTTTTCTCATAATAATAGCCAAAAAAAGCCCCAAAACCTGAAGCTGATGGGGGAATGCAAAATGACATCCTGGTCCATAGCTGGTCTTCATGCCACATGTTTTAAAAACCTGCTGTGACCCAGGAATCTTTGAAGATGCGCTATCAGACACTCAGGCTACAAATTAGTAAACTAAATATGGGGACTCTTCATTTCTTATCAACAGCACAGCACTGCGAAGGCTCTGCGAATCCATGCGCCCTTGGTCAGAGCCCTGACAACAGGTGCTGTGACCAGGCCTGATCTTCTGTTTCCCAAAACCACTTGGGCACGGGTGTTCTTGTACTACAACTAGTAATTTGTTTGATGATTGCCGTGGCCAAAGGACAGAAGGCACAAGAACAAGATATGTTCAAAGAAGTTGACTGTTGAGACTTAGGGATCTTATAAGGCCATGCTTGAGTTTCACACTCAGTCCCATTTTTCATCTGTCAAGGAATAATGATTTGTTAGGAATGATGTTCCAACTGAATGATGTTTTTCTTTCATTTTCAAAAGCTGAAAATGGAATTAAGTCACATCTTCTTTACAAAGAAGATGTAAACAGCATAAGAATGGGGTAAACGAAGTAATCAAAAATACATTTAAAATATACAGAGAGTGGTGGCAATTTCAGAGGAATTCTTGTTATAGTAAATAGCTCTAGGAGAAAGCGGCCTAATATTCCAGAGTCCCTCAGTTTTCAGGTAAACTTTCAGTTTCTGAGTATTCCAACAGTTACTGGTTTGGGCTCCAAATAACCTCAAAGCATCTCATCTTAAAAACTTAAAACCATCCCAATAATTGTATTCCTAGTGAGTAAAATATTTAAGCTTCTGCTCAAACCCCACCAATTTAACAAAATGTAAACATGCACATGAGTGTTTAGCTGGGATGTGCTAGGATCACCTTCAAGCATCATTCAAGCACTGCTGCTGGGCTGAATTAAGTCAGAAAAATGGTTGTCAGGATTTCTGTAAAGGCATCTTAACCCTGTTAGTCTCAACAGGAGTTGAGCTGTTCATTTCCACAGGGACAGCATCTCCCTTACAGGGAACCTGGTTTTTCCCTGTGCTGCTTCGGAGTGAAGCTGACACAACTCCACTAGCAACTCCCACGTAAAATGGTGTAATACAGGGAAAGACTGAGTGCCAGGTTTCCATTCCTGACCTCTAACATAATGTTGACATAAAGTACTGGTCAAGGTCCCAGCCCCTTCCTGCATCTGTTCATTATCTGTAAAATACTTGCCTATTTCCCAGGAGAGCAGTAACCATAATTTGATTAATAAGTGCAGAAGCACTTTGAGCTTCTTAGATAAAATGCACTGCACAAATATTGTCCAGGCCAATATTTTTACATTATAAACTAGGCAGAAAGTGGAAAGAACAAAGAGGAATGGATTAATTGCTACATTCATTTAATATAATTCATAAATGGATAAATGCTTGTAGCTATTTAACTTGGCAACATTTACAACATTCTAGAGCAGCAAACGAAACAGACTGACAAGAGGCCGGAGCAAATCCCTGCAATGAAGACATAAGTAGTAGACAAGCTTTACATTCTTGTTAAGGCTGCTTTTATCCCAGAGCTGCAGATATATATACATATAATACTCCAACTTGCTCTTAACAGTTCTAAACTTACTGAAATTTATTCAAATAGCTACATGAATTAGTTGCGTAGAAGAGAAATGCAGTCTTATAGGTCAGACTGCATCTTGTGGTGCTATTAAGAAACAAGAACTTTCAAAGAAACATGAAAAATCTACTATTTGAGTTGCATTCAGTCAACTGGACTTTTCTGTAAGATGGTAAATTATTTTGTCTTCTTTTTCCTTAATGTAAAGGTTAACAACAGAATATCCGGGACACTATGGAGAAGATATGGACATGATGATGTACACTTATGACCATTACATCCGTGGGGCAACCACAACTTTCTCTGCTGTGGACAGGTTTGCTTTTCATCTGTTTCACTAGAAATTTAAAAAAAAAAAAAAAAAAAAAAAAAAAAAAAAAAAAAAAAAAAAAAAAAAAAAAAAAAAAAAAAAAAAAAAAAAAAAAAAAAAAAAAAAAAAAAAAAAAAAAAAAAAAAAAAAAAAAAAAAAAAAAAAAAAAAAAAAAAAAAAAAAAAAAAAGTTTTCCTTTTCTATTTCTCCCAAACAGTGCATGGCTACACATCATCTGCTGTGGTACCCAGCATCAGGCTAGTACTTCTGAGGACCAAAGTTCACTGTGCATGTGGCCAATTGTCCAGGGTGGTGTATCAGGAAAAGGGCACCTTCATGCACAAGGGGATCATCTGCCATGCCCATCTGCGTAGTGAAAAATATAGCAATGGTAGGCTTGGCTAAATCTGAACTCCACAAAGCTTAACAGATCTTCAGCATTGTTTCTCACCTACCTCTGGTTAGAGCATCTTTTATCTAACCCAGTAAAAACTCAGCCTGGAACACCCTGTCCTTTCAGGGGATGAGGGACTTATTTTGGCCCACTTTTCTTTGCAGAGAAGTGGGGTATCTGCCAGCATGCAAAGATAAGACCATACAAACTGCAGTCTGAATGCTGTAAAATGCCCAATCCATTGGAACACAATACTAACAGATCTGAGGCCACACCAGGAATTAAGGCAATGCAGTGCACATTGATCCCTTTCCAGAAAATGAGTCCACTACTTTTTCTTGTTCAGTCCTGGTCATTACTTGACCAGGCCCTATGAGGCGCTATGGCTAGTGAAGTTGTGGTTGGATCTTGATTCTTTCGTCTTGAGCTGACCTCTAATACATCAACTGTGAGTTATTTCTTCGCTCATGTTTTTTATCAGACACCTCAGCCCAGTATATTAAAGCATTTGTTACCAAACACAGCACAGACAGCAAGGCAAGGTGCGCTACACTGGCCTGTTGTTGCCAAGACTGGCTACAGGAGAAGCGGGGAGAGAAGAGAGAAGGAGGAGTTTAAACACACCAACATTTCAAGCTGTCTCTAATAACACTCAAAGGAGCCGAGGTGCTTTTGTCACTATGACGGTCTCAGCTTGCTGGACTTCACTAGGGATCCCCTCAGCCAAAAGATTACCTAAAATAAGAAGACCTTTCCAGAAATGATAACACAGTCAGACTGCTGCAGGTCCATAAATGTAATTTTCTGGCTAAAATTCATTAGCCTGTTTATTAACAAATGGAAGCCATGTCTGCAAATTATTCCTACAAGCGGAAGCATAACTTTCACAGTTAATTAACTCAAAGGTATCTATTTATTCCTTTGGATAAAGAATTTACAAGCTTGCAAGGGACATCCCTGTTCTGGGTTTTTTCTCTTAAATATTACCCAGTGCTATTCTTTATCCTTGCTCCTCACAGCCATGGCAGAGAGTAGGGGAGATAGTGCAGACAGTGCGCTCCCCTGCAGCTGGATTCCAGCCTCTACTGGATGTGGACCAGGGTAAAGTCAGGAATCACAAGGACAAGCCTGGAAAACAGAGCAGCTGAGGTAACCGATGCCTCTGAGCAGATTTCTGTCTGTGACTGTTGAAGGCTTAACGCAGCCTTCAGAACAGGGACTGGGCCAGGAGTGGAGGCAGCATCACGGGGATGTACATCGGGAGTACAGGTCTTCACAGGTTATGGGAACACAGTACCTGGAAAGGGAAGAAGCCACCACCACCTTTGTCCTACCACTGCTGTGACACCACAGATGAACCTGCAATAGTAGCAGGTGAAAACCATAGAGAAAACATTTTATGAATTGCAATCTAGGAAACTTCTCTGTGCCAATGAACTTTCTGGCCCCCGGCTTCCAGAATGACTAAAACCAACTTGTGTTGCCTCGTGTAAGAAGTGAAAAAAACTCCTGCTATGCCAGTTCATAATTCAGATTCATGCAGTAACTCTCCTGAGTGGTATACTCGCAGAAGTTGGCTAAGTTTGTCATCCTAAATGGTTCTTTGCAGCTGGTTGAGGCAGCATAGGAGCAAAAAAAGCTATTCCCAGTCCCAGCCTGCCAGCAGCACGCACACGTGCATCTTGTCTGTGTAAACATGCTGTAGATTTTGAGACTGCTTTTCATTTTCAAGCACGTTAAACTTCTGTCCATACTATTTAGCCCATGACAGGCAGTGTTCTTGAGCTAATGAGCGTCACAAAAAAAGCCTTTGAAGGTATTTTAGTTTAAGCTTTCCTAATCACTTCAAACAGTCAGGTATTTTTAGACTTTTTGAATAAACTTGAAGGAATCATATCCTCCCTTTCCTACTCCCTAAGACATTGCATCACTGGGGTCACTGCTGATGCACAGATATTTGAGAGAGCATGTGATGCCTCTGGCAAAAGCTGTAGAAAGTTTAGAAAGGTGGTATCCCCATCTCCTCTTCTGTAATCACTCTCTGAGAGTTTCCATGCCTGTGTATCAACAGGAATGAACAAAGGAGTTGCTGTTCATCATCAGAGGTTCTAAGTGCTCTAAATCTGGAGAACAGATTTTAGAAGTGGTTAATATTTACATTTTTCAGTCCCATTTTAAATAGGTCAAAAGGAGAAAACAATTGTCTATAAAGCAAGACAAAAGCAGCTGGAAAGAATTAGCAGAGGCTTGAAGTGTCTCTGGGAGCACATTTGGGAGCGTGGTGATAATGCTGATGCAGACAGGATGACCTATGGACATAAGTAAGGCAACATTTGCAGGTAAAGGCAGTATCTTTTGTTAGACAGACTGATACAGTCAGGTTTCAGAGGTGGACATGGGGTATATGAAGCAGGTTGTAAACAATTGAAACTGCCCGCATAGACATGCACATTGTAAACCCTTGACAAAATAGCTTCCAAAATTTAAAAAAAAAAAAAAAAAAAAAAAAAAAACCTTCAAAATAGCTTCAGCCTGAGCTCTGAAACATGCTAAGTGATGATGGCATGGCTCCCTCGTGGAGCCTTGTTATGGGGCTGTGGTCTGATTGGGTCGGTCCCTCGAGTCCAGAGAGCACCACTGGAACATTCACAGCCCAACCTGCAGGGAGTAGCTTGAACAGGGAGGTGGGGATTACCAGACGTGCTTGGTAGGTGCCACAGCTTGCCCTTCGCTGTGTTCTATAAAAACAGCACATGCAGACTGACAGAAGCTCATTTCTCTTACAAAACTGTTCTCTGCTGCATTTATTTGGGTGATCTGAATAGCCGGTAATTTCTTAACTGCTCAGACATCATCACTGAAAGCTAGATCAACACCCAGATACCCCAGCAGTAAGGACATTTGAAATGCCTGGACAAGCTGGATATCTACTGAGCTCAGCTGAGCTAAATTATAGGTTATTTTAGGTCCCTAATAAGTTTCATATGACCAAAGAAAGAGGATTTTGTCAAACTCAATATGAATAGGAATTAATAGAATTTTTTAACTGAATTGGAAACAGATTATTTGGCAATATTTGGAGATAAAAGATATTTTCCCCATAGCATAAAAAATTCAAATCTGACAGCACATGACAGCTGAAGAGTAAAAGTGACAATTCAATATTGACTTCCCAAGCCAAGGAAAATGCATGAAATTAGCAGTTTGGGGGGGAGGGGGGGACTTATAAACTGGTGTTAAGAATCTGCAAAGGCAAGTGTTCATATATTCTAGAGTATTCCACTTAGGGCAATTCCTGACAGGATCTGCACCCCCACTGGAAAACTTGTAAGGGATCTACAAATTGAAACAGGCTGATAACTATTGAATTAAACACACAGCACCAATGGTACAAAGTAATTGCCTGCATACTGAAAAGTTGGACATACATGCTTAACTTCAAACACAAGTAATGCAAAAAAAGATAAATTAAGATACTAAATGCATAAACCTATTGGCCATCAATCATGTGCATATATGCTAAAGTGTCTGCAAGTTCAATCTTAAATTACAACTTCAGAAATAATTCTGTTCTAATATTTCAAAGCATGTTATTAATTCAGGTAACTAAAATACATTTATTTTAAAGAACTCAACTTTTAACTTTACAATATCCCTTTTTAGAAAAATGACTTGACCTCAGCTTTTGAGCTAAAAGTCTCTCTGACAACGGGTGCTAGTTTAGCAGACCTTAATTTTGACCCATATAATCCTGTTAATCCACGAGTCATCTTTTCTCCTTTTGGTCTCTCTGGGTAGCTCAGTGACCAAACGAGTACTAACAGTCTTTGAAGAGCATGCACATAGTCCAAATGAGGACTTCCTAAAATAAACGTAAAAATGAATCTTGCATTTCATTAACCTTTGGTAACAGTTTTATGAGGCAATTACAATTAAAAATCATGTAGGAAAGGCCTAAAGAAAACCAAAAATAAACACTATACAACTAAACGCAGACTTGCTGATGAGTATGAGATAGGCCCAGTTCCAAATGACACTCAGCATAAACTGGTGAAGTAGCATAGAAAATTTCCAATTAAAAAACCTCAGTTAATGAAAGCTGAAATGAGACGCTTTATACCTACAAAGAGCTTAAGGGTCAAATTAATTTTATTCCAGGATAGAGTCACCCAGTCAATGAAACCATATAAAAGCAGTTAATGCCAAAATCTGGGCTCAGGTGTCTCAGCACATCCCTAAGAGGCAGCAGGTTCTGCACCAGTTTCCTCACTGTTTGGAGCTGGCCACCAGAAAACCAGGACTGTGCAGGGATCTTGTAAAGCAAGCTCCTATTGAACCACTCCAGCAGCATTACCTGTCCCATGCCTCAGGTTTAGGAGATAACTATTAGCAGAATCCAAACTTTCAGAAACCTCTTGGAGTACTACCCATTACCAATTTAAATGACGGCTGCCATCTGCAAGGACTGTACTTGAGATCTAAACTCCTGTTAGCCAGTACCAAGCAGCCTAAATTGAACATTTGCTCCACAGCAGGACAGTATTTGTTCCTCTGAACTCATGCGTTTTTGTCAAGGGAAAATTTAACGCACAATAAGCTAAGGTGGAAATTTGCACTGTTGCAGCTATTGGACACTAAATCACTGGCCTCCACTGTTGAATCCTGTTGCTCCAGCCACGCTTCCTACTAAAAATTGTTAGTAGGTATTGTATCACTCTCCTGAGAGAGAATACAGACATCCAATTACTCACAAACCAGGAACAGCATAAACTCTCCTCACACTCGTAAACGTTACTCTGCCTCACATGTGTCTTGTGGAGATCAAGGATGAGAATTGAATTTAATTTCTCTCACTGTTGATTCCTTCACATCTTTGTTAAAGGACACTAGCTAGAAGACCTAGTAGTGGAAAGAAAAAAACCAGTGAATTTTGCTCTGTGGATAACTCCCCACTTAGAAATAGCTTGAAAATCACCCATGTATTTTACTTTGTACACATTCTTGAGCAATATATCACATGACAATAACTTTTGAGAGAACCATCCTTTTCCTCTTGGTCACTGATTTAAAGTCAATTTAGGATTGATCACCATCAAGAGTCATTGTCTTCTGAAGGATACTCAGAGACCTAATTACTCAGAGAGCTGATTTTCTCACCTTGTAAGGGAATGTGAAGGAATTATAACTATCAGACATATTTAATCTTCTTCCAGCCCATAAAAACACAAAGCATTCAGAGGAAATTCAGCTAATGGCAGACAGATGTTTTTGTTGCCACAATACCTGGTGTAAAGTTATTCTTACTTGTATAGTCTTATCCTTTGCAGTTCTGGCTCACTAATATCTCTCTCTTGTCTCTCTTCCATGCAGGGATCGTCAGTGGAAATTCATTGTCTGCAGGATGACAGAGTATGACTGCCCATTTCAAAATGTTTAAAAAGATCGAGTTTACTCAACTTGGAAAGCTTGGGGATGGACAGGGTGGGATGAGGCTCAGTGATTACGGGAGAAGGGCAATTAGGCTCACAAAAAAAGTACCAAGACTCATCAGCTGTCTGCTGAAGATACAATTCTTTCCCTCTGGAGCTATTAAATAAATTGCCAGCCCACGTGCTTGCAACAGCGATTTTGGAGGATTCCTTCAAGCTGCACTGGCAGTTGTATCCCCTGACTAAAATTGCTTACAACATACACGTTTATGATACACAAGTCTGTGGCATATGCAGTTACCTTTTTTATATATACATATAGCCATTCTGAACACATACAACCTTCTTTCACATAGCAACTTCATATAAATTGCTTCCCAGCACAGTCACTCTGAATGAGGTGGAAACATACTATAAGCTTTCCAACATCCACTAGACTTTCCTGTCTCTACTTTGTACTTGGAACCAACCCAGTGATCCCTACCAGCTTCTCAGCGTTTAGTAGCTGAAAGTGTGCTGAAAGCAGCATCAGGAGGTCTCTGACGTACTGCATCTGGCGTTACCCATTACAGCCCTCAGCATAACTCCATTGCAACAAACGTCTGCCTGCACAGGAGAATTCCAGGTATTTACAACACTGGAAGACATCAATACCTGATTAAAATGAGAGTAGGTCCATCAATAAAAACAGAAGTCTAACCCAGCTTTACTGAGAGTCTCTTTTTTATTGTCTTAAAAGTCTCTAATGACATAACTAGCTAGGAGCTCTACTCTGGGCAAACCCAGGAGTAGGTGAGGCCACTTGCACTCTCAGTAAATATGTATACTGCACTTGTCAGGAGTCTACTTTTCAGGTAGATTGGGTTTCCACTATGGGTGCCTGTACAACGTCCATCTGCCCTTGGTAATATATTCTTGGCTTAGAACAGACAAATAAAGCTAATGACTTAGGTGACCTCAGTTCCTCCAACTTTTAGATCTCATTCCCTGTAAAGGATAAGCTGACCATGTTTCAAGACTGCACAGCACTTGTGCAGCTGTAATTCAACAAGAAAAACTATTGATCTCTTCCAGGAAGATCTGAGGTAGGATTTTTGCTCTTGAACAAACCAGAAGTTAGGGCGCAGTTTCTTAGCTGATGAAGTCGATGGTAAACTAGCAATGGCTCTGGCAGTGCTGGCTCAAGGGCCATGATGACCGTGTGTACCAATTTAACGTTGTAAAGCTCCATAGGAAACAGTGGTGTCAGCCAGTCAGTTTCCATGTTCCAAGCATTTTTAACATATTTACTAGCATACCTTCAAGTGTGAGCATTAAAACTACATTTGTCTAATAAAAGAATAATAGGTTTTGCATTGATGTAGCCTTGCTCTTTCTTGATTTTACTTACAATAGCTTATTAATTTGCACACAAAGAAACCTTCTGTCATTCTCAGAGACCATGATAGTAATTAGGGAGTTTCTGTGAGAGCCAGTTGCTGAGACATGTAAGTAACAGTGGGAAAGAGAAGTCAAGAGGCCTAGGGAAGCTGGAGGAGCTTGTTAGCTGACACTGGCAGACAGGCAAAGGAAGCCAAGAGAGCTCCAAACAGGGGAGCACCTGAGGAGAAGGCACTCATGCCAGGCACTATAATTAGGCATAGAAGGATCATATCTGGGAACACCTGCTCTAGACGGACACCCGTCTCCCACACAACTTTATCTTGACTACTTAGGCTGCTCTCAATTCTGTGTGCACACTATAGGTTCATGGAGGCCTCTGAGGGGACAGTGCAAGATCAGCTTAAGCTGATTTAGATCCACAGCGCCACGGAAATGAGCAGTTCTGCTCTCTTGTCCACTGGAGCTGCAGTGTCATATTGTCCCATATGCCACCTTTCTCCTCATCCCTGTCCCAGTCACTTCCTTCCACCCATGCTCTATTCCCAGCTCCACCCTAGCAGTGCATCTGTGTAGGATACATTTCACAGGACTCCTCTTCAGAAAGTTAAGTAATTCTCAGATGAGGAAAGGCGTGGGTGGGAAACAGAATGTATCTTGGGGGAAGGCAGAAATGGGATGTGGACCAAAAAAAACCAAAAAGCAGAACTGAGGCAGAGAAAGAGTGGTTCCTGTGAAGTCCTAGGACAGCTAGTTAGCAAAGCTAGGAACTGAACTTAGTTTTTATCTAAGTTTTTATCTAAGTTGCAGCATCCACTTCTAATGTTTATGTAATCTTTGCGTGTGGGAAGACATTGCTCCCAAGCTGATAAGGTTCCAGCCCAAATTCCTCAGCACAGAGCAAGGCAATGATGAGCCTGCTTGCAAAAGTTCGCTGGTTTCAAAACCTGATCAAGCCTGTTTTGACTCTCCTAAAGCCATTCTGGAAAAGTGAGCCTTTCAACCTGCTTAGGACACCTTACCGAACCTGAACCACCTTTCACTCGTGCTAACACAAACTAGATGCCATTGCAGGGAAACGAACACAGTTGTGCCTATTCAGACCAAGTGCAACTGAGCACAGATGCCCAGTACAGGGAGCCCACAGAACTTCATCCTCATGTGTTCCATGGCACAGAAGCACCCCACCTACACTTGTACTATACGGTGTAAAAGTCACCCCTGATCTGAGAGCCAACACAGAGCCTATGCATTACTGAAGTCCCATATAGGCCTAACATTTTAAATAAACCCTTATTTTTTAATAAACAAAACATCAGGAAATAAAGTCCTATTTATTTAATAAATAATAACAGTATGGATTGAATTCAAACATCTGAGAGAAAAGCACTCTTTCGTAAATGCTGAGCGTTGCCCCAGTCATGCTGCAAGGGCTGCAGATGGCATACTGTCAGTGTTGTCAGCGATTTTTTTAGATAAACTAGAGCAGGGTAATCTTTGCATTCACAAAGGGAAATGCAGCAAACTTCAAAAAACAAGGAGAACCTTTTGAGCTTTTCTAACTCTAAATAAAAAAGGTGAAGAAGAAAAAGTGGGGTGGGCTGGCTGGGGAAGAGAAATACCAACACTGACCCCCTTTGTGGGTCTCCTTTAATCTGAAACTCAGTGAAGGCTGGTGCTACCCCAAACCCACATCCTCCATTTGATCCACTCCTCTTGAAGACAGGCTTGAGTAAGAGAACAGCATGAGTAATTGGGGAAAACACAGACAATTCTATCAACGCCAAACAGTCGAAGAGGAGGACTTGACCGCTCTTCCTCCCAAATCCCAAGATTAACTTAAAAACCATGGGACTTTTATAGAAAAAAGAGCTCTATTTTTTTCATCTATTCTGATTTCTCAGTTTCCAGAGTATATAAGCACTTCCAACATTTTTCAACATTTTTCACTTTCAGTATTTTTCAAGTGCTTCAAACAGTATTTTTCAATTACTTCTCAACAACGCTGAGCCTAGAAATGTGTTTTTTAAGTGAATGCTGAGATTCTTGTTTAATCACTTGACAATGAGAGCTGGGATTAGTTTTACAGGACAACAAATACTATGAGACTAATGACAAATATATCAGATTTAGCAATACAGCACTGATTAAAAAAAGAAATAGCAAACCCATAGCCATGTTGAAATAAGGCGTATTTCCTGTAAAATCAAGAGAGACCTTTCAACCTCTTCCAGTCCAGTGTTCAGGATTTTGTAATATGAGATAAACCTGGCAGAGAGTCATGGCATCACCTAAGCAGAGAGATGCCAACACAGCTGAAGGGAAACCAGTCTGTGGATGAAGCAGAAGACCTGGCAGAAGACCAGTTGGCTCTTAGGAAAACTTACTTAGGCTTGACCCTTGACTCACAGCCATTGAATCCTTTTCTGGTTTTAAACTTTATTTCAAGCCCATGTTTATCGCACCAGCAACATGTTACTGTACTGGCCTGCATCTTTAAGGCTACAGTACTGTTTGCAAACAGAGAGTATGAACATCACTGGTAGTGGCACTTTGTGCCAGAGTTGTTGGCATGAACCGTAGGCAGGAGGAGTTCTGCTAATAACACATTATCAAACATAAAACATTGCTTGTGCCTAGATTTACTTTTCAAGACACAGTAGTTACACAGGGGACTGCTACCTTATTCCTCACTATTTCAGGGTACTGGTATGTGTGTAGCTGATGCTCTGCATAGTAATCCAGACCTATGCATCGAGAAGTTTAGAAAAGGCAGCAGGGCTGCCCACATGCTGAAAATGAAAGACATGCACAAGTGCCTGTGGGTCAGAGCCAGCAGGCTTGGCTCTGTTTTTCTGAGCTCCATACCTGAACAGCATTGATTTCAGTCTTATCCAGCTTGTGAACTTTGGCCGAAATCAATGGAGTTCAGTCTTAAGCAAGAGTCAGGCATCTAAATACTTTTCAGGATCTTAGCTTAGCTGGTGCATCTCTACAAGGAAGACTGGAAAAACTGGACCTCGAGTTAAAGGGAATCAATCGAAGAGTGTGCCAAGATACACAGGGACAGACAAGGCACTGCATATTCTTTTCATACTTCCTCAGACATAAAAGCCCTGAATTGGTCAGGCAGTTGGACTAGGTGATCGTTGTAGGTCCCTTCCAACTGAAATAGTCTATTCTATTCTATTCTACTTGAAAAATCTAACTGACTTAACCTCGTGAAGACCAGGACACATTCTGCCTTAGGTTGTCTTTAAATCATTTAAGAAGAATAAAAAGAAGTTTTGCTGAGCTTAGCATTAAAGCTATGTCAATAGGATAAATCCCAGTATGTAAAAAAAAGGCACAGCTACATTTTTGCAGGATGTGAGCTTTATTTTACATGCAGGATCAAATTCTCCAGGCCTTGCCTGAACCACACAAGTCACCACACTGCAGAACCTGGTCCTAAAAAGACCAGCCCAAATTGTGGAGAACACAGAAGAAGACACAGGTGCACAAGAGATGGTTCTATCTGAGAGAAAACTCAGGGGAATGACAAGAATTGAAGCAAAAATGGTGAAAAAGAGACATGAAGCCACCTGAAGAATATACCATTATGTAATTTCTTAAAATAAATGCATGTTCCTCTATCTTAGGAGATGAGATGACTAGGATTATTTAATACCAGCAAAATTTCAAGAATTTGGAGAAAGCTCCCCAAATAACTTTGCAAAGAAAAAAGCTAGCACAGTATATCAAATACCATCCTTGAAAAGCAGAGGATTTGCCAAGTGAAGCAGAACCAACTGATAATGTTGATATAATTCTTTTAATCTGCATTGGGAGCTCTTAACCCTTGACCAAAGAAAACAGAGAGATGAGAACAGAAGGAATAAGCTAACAATGAAGTGTGAGTAGAAGGAGGAGGTGTGATTACAGATAAAGAAAGAGGCAAGAAAAAACCAAAGGCAAATAAATTCTCAACAAACTAAAGAAAATGGGTCTTTGGCACAACATCTGGCCCCAGAACTGAACTTCTAGCTTTCCATGGTTGTGTGATGCTGCATACAAGGTTTTGCTTCAGCTAACATAAACACATTGCTCAAGCTACTTTAAAGTTTGAAGTTACCTAAGACTCTGTCTTGGGTTCAAACCCATGTTAAAGTGAACAAGATTTGACTTGGAAATGGATATATTCATCAGCAAAAACACTGACATAATTACACAAGTCATCCAAAATTAAGTGCTTTTGTCTTCCACTGAAATCTAACAGATACCACGGCTATGTCCAGGGGTGAATGTGATTCCCATCCACTGGTTTCCATCCAGGCAAGCTGACAGGTTTTTTTCCTCCTCAACCTTTACTTCTGTTTTCATCTGGGAGGCAGGGAACATGGCCTTGTAAAGCATCTAAGATGGCCTTTGGTGGGTGTCACCTTGGCAGCCCCAATCCAGGATACTATAACCTAGGAGGCAAGCAACTACCTTCTCCTCTGTCATTTTCGTGGTCAAGCTTCTCTTCCTCTAGTTTCACGTGATTTTGCACTGAAGCTGTCTGTTCCCGTGCTTTCACTCCCTCTCTCCTGTGTTCGTGTTATTCTTACAGCTACTGAAAGATTTTGGGGCAGCATTCTTCTCTGCTTGCCTGGCCTGTCAAGTCACATACAAACTAATTGCATGCAGCACCATAAAAATGATAAAAGGCAACAGCTTAAAACAGCATATCATAGTGTAATTTCAGATAGACATCCCCACTGCCCAAATTCCTGGTCCAAAGCCCATGGATAACGGTAGAAGCCTTTCCATCGATTTTTAGAAGGTTTGCACTATTCCTTGTATGAGGAAATAGAGCCATCTCACATGGAGAAAGCTCACATATCTTTCTCATTCCTAATCTAGCAGCAGGCAGGCGATCCTGCTATAATAAATAATTAAACTCTGATCATGATCTTACATAGAAAGTTCCTTTCTTCCTTTATTTATCTTCATTTTACTTATTCAGAGTGAGTTTGGCACTGGTGGAAAATTTGAGGTGGCCTTGGAGAAACTCTTACCCACATAACACAGCACTTTTCTGTGAGATATTTCTGACCTCCCCTGGATGGACCTCTTTGGGGTCTAGGAGAATAGCTGAGTGTCTGTGGCTTACTCACCAACAGCAGCACTGCTGAGACAAGCAACAAAAGGCGTAAGTAATGCTAGCTGCCGTCGCTTCTCTGCTAGAAACTGACTCGTGACCATAAACTTAATTCAAGATCAGCAATCAAATAGTTACTAAGTTGTAACAGGCTTGCACCTGTTACAGCTCACAGGCTGGACTGTAGCATCAAGAAGAGATTTTTCCAAGGATTTTATTTGCTGAATGTGCTGCACTGGGTTGGAAAAAGTCACCTACTCCAATTTCTTTAACTACAGTCCAGGGAGAGAACTAGGTGAGACAAGACTGATGCAAACATCCTTCTCTACCACTTAGAAATGCTAAATCTGAACCTTTTTAGCAGCACAACCTGCAGTTTGCTCCTTTGCTGGTTCAACATTACCTGCTTTCCAGATGCCTCTGTCTGACATCTACCTTCGCTGCAGGTGGGAACTACGGCATACACATCACAGACTCTGCACTTAACATTGCAGCACAGCAAACATTGAATTCACAGGCCAATAACCTGAGCTATCATTTGCAGTTACTCTCTGCATTATTTAACAACGCGCAGACAAGAGAAAAAGGGCTTTGAGTAATTAAGTGCTGTTCAGCAGGTACAGTGAATACATAGAGCACCATGGCATTAATCTGAAATGGTGACTGAGAGAGCATTGATGCTCTGCACGCAATTCATACAGATAGAGCACATTCACAGGATTACTAGCAAGAAATGTATGTCATTACTTCAGGTCATTACTTTCCTCTGTTAAACTGAATTTGCCTCCTGGTCCCCTGGCTAGTACAAATGGGCTGGATTCCTCAGTAATAGTGGAACTTCTCCTGCTCGGTGTAAGCTGAACATGTGGCCGCACTGCTCACTCAGGGCCAAGGAATCTCACTGCCCAAGTCTCCATCCAGCCTCCGTGCTCTGCCCAAACAGCACTGCATGCCACGAGCTGCTCCACAATGTAACTAGTTTGACCTGGCTCCTGTCAAGCCCTCTGAGATGCCCATTTTGCCCTCTTTCCCCTCACACCATCGTAACAACTGCAATGACTAAACAACAAAAATTATTAACATCAACAGCGAAATCATTGACACCATATGGAATTTCAGATATTTAAACACAATCCAGTGGGACCTCCATGTGTTGTTGAAAAACAAAATAACCTAACATATTAGAAACCACTGTTCTGGTGCCTTTGAACAAACCTTTCTTCAATACCAAGAGTTATTCTCTAAATTGACATTTGGGTTGACTCTACTTTTATCTTATCTTCCTTATACTAGCAGCCGTCTACACCCAGTGGTCAGCTTAATAGGTTGGCAGAGATTTCTCAGACTTAGCTGAATCTATTCAGGGATGGAGGATAGGGTAGGATAGGATAGGATAGGATAGGACAGAACAGAACAGAACAGAACAGAATAGAATATTTTCAGTTGGAAGGGACCTACAACGACCATCTAGTCCAACTGCCTGACCACTTCAGGGCTGACCAAAAGCTAAAGCATGTTATTAAGGGCATTGC
>NW_008794443.1:5692382-5695816 GCF_000699145.1 Aptenodytes forsteri
TACCAGGGAGAAGAGATCAGCACCTCCCTCTCCACTTCCCCTCCTCAGGAAGCTGTAGAGAGCACTCAGGTCACGCCTCAGCCTCCTTTTCTCCAAACTAGACAAAACCCGAAGTCCTTAGCTGCTCCTCACAGGACATTCCTTCCAGCCCTGTCACCAGCTTTGTGGCGCTCCTCTGGATACATTCAAGTACCTTCACATCCTTCTTAAATTGTGGGGCCCAGACCTGCACACAGTACTCAAGGTGAGGCTGCACCAACGCTGAATACAGTAGGATAATCACCTCTTTTGACTGGCTGGTTATGTTTTAATGCACCCCAGGATGCGGTTTGCCCTCTTGGCTGCTAGGGCACACTGCTGACTCATATTGAGCCTGCTGTCAACCAGCACCCCTGGATTCCTTTCTACAGGGCTGCTCTCCAGCCCTCCTCTCCCAATTTATACTTGTGCCCGGCGTTAACTCTGTCCTAGGTGCAGCAGAATCTGGCATTTGGACTTGTTAAATTTCATTCAACAGCACCTCTCAGTTTGGCATCATCGGCAAACTTGCTAATGGTGCATTCAACTCCTGCATCCAGATCATTGATAAATATATTGAACAGAACTGACCCTTGAATTGAACCCTGAGGAACACCGCTGGTGACCGGTTGCCAGACAGATGTAGCCCATTCACTACAACCCTTTGAGCTCTGCCCTTCAGCCAGATCTTCAACCAGCGCACCGTGAACCCGCTCATCCCACAGTTGGACAAATTGTCCATAAGGATACTGTGAGGGACAGTATCAAAAGCCTTACTAAAATCCAGAAAAACTACATCCACCACCTTCCCTTCATCTACTAGGCGGGTGACCTTATCATAGAAGGATATCAAATTACTTAAACAGTATATGTGTGCACTTGTTCTCCATTTGTTGTGCCTGTTGATCTCATTTGAGTTAGATTTAAACAATTCCGGTTCTGCAAAGTCAGATACATTCACTTGTAACCACAACACTCAAATTCTATATACATATTCAATAAAGCTAATAACATATTTCCATAATGTGCTATATGAATACCTGCAAAGATAATGAGCTGTTGTTACATCTCTGTGAGCTGAAAGTTTACAGCAGCAATGAATTAACTCTTTTGATCAAGCAAAAAGAAAGAGCAAGTGACTAATATATATTATTCTCCTGCCTGCTCTATTAAAAAATTGACTCAGCCTTCAGTCTGTTGCTTGGAGGACCATGCCAAATAAGCAAAGAGGGTAATGATGTAGTGTGGGATGAGCGGAACTAAAGAAAATCAAGATACTGCTTTCAGAGCCAAACACCCTGAGTGAAGAGGATGAGCCATGGAAGACATGCCTCAATTCCCATGCTGGTTCTGAATTTTCCTTTGTTTCCCTTTGTCACCAAGTCTCTTATCCGTAACAGAGAGCAGACTGCAGTGTGGTGCTGACACACTGGAGCATCTTGAAATGAACTTGCTAGAGCAGTCTAGTTCCAGTTGGCCAGAGCTTGGCATTAAGAATTTTATCATGCTTCTCCTGTTGAGTTAATTAAAAACTATAAAAAATGGCTAGTGCTTCAGAGATAGCTGTCATCAGAAAATGGACTATTTTCTACTATTGGGTTTTCCTTTCTGCTGAGACCTAGATCTTCCTGATACAAAGCCTCATGTTGTTTGACTCTCTTCTAGAGGAGGAAGGTAAGTTAGCCCACCATGGCCCATTCTGTCATGATTAGATATATTTCTGTATCCCAGCTAGTTTTCTTAGCATTTGCTTGGGTGTTGCTAGGTGGTACTTTGTGCAGTGTACAACGCAGACAGACCCCCAGTGTTCTTCACTCCTCACCTGTAATGAGATACTGTACTTTCCTGATTTCTGCATGGACAATGAAAAAAATTCTGTTAGAAATTGAGATTGATAGGGGATGGGAAAGGATAAGAAGGTGACATCTGCCTCATAAGCATCAGCTTGGTACAATGGACATGGTCCCCCATACCCCACACCAAGCTCAGCCATAGATTTGAATGCCAGAGCCAGGCACATGCCTAAAATAGAATAAGTTCTGACAGGGAGAAGGACAGAAGAAATATATACCCTAAAACCATGTGCAGTCCACCTGACAGTAGGAAGAAAGTTAATGTTTTCTTTAAATGTTACACTGATGAAGTGTGAAAACTCCAATTAAAAACAAATTAAGAAGGAATATTCATCATGAGGCTTTGCTAGTGAAGCAGTCAATTGTCCGAAATCTTAAAAACTGAAGAGTGCTTGTGTGGGCGCAGGATAATAAACCTGAAGAAAATTCCAGCAAAAATAATTACAACTGCCTGTTTCTTAGGGGGCTTTCAGGTTGAAACTGCAGTGCAGAAACACCTGTGTCATCTTCTAGGCTTCAGCTGGGCAAAGGCCTAACTGATTCCTGCTAAGTCCTTCAATTGAGGGAACAAATCCATTGTTCTGTTTAGAGGACCATGCTCCAACAAGCTGTTCAAGCCACAATTTGTGTCTTGAATGCTGTGCAAGGCAAAAAGATGTCTGAGTCATGCTGTTTCACAGCCAAAAGAAAGAGGGGAAGGAATGGATGTAAGAAATAAGGGAGTCCTGGGGAATAAGCATCCACAGCAGGACTGAGATGTGATTAGTCCCATGAAAAACCCTCTTATAAGACACTGTGAACATAAGTTGCACTGTGAATAGTCTCCATGGAAAGAGTGCCCAGTGGTTAAAGTGCTAGCCAGGGACTTGAGAGGCTCCTGCTTGGCCATCCACTCTCCATGTGAGAGGAGTAGGTCACTTGCATTATGGTCCCACAACACATTGCAGAATAAAGCTAAAGATCACTCTGTAAGCTTTGAGTGGGATGATACTCCTAAAAGCCCCTCACAGAGATGCTAACACACGTTTTCAAAGCAATGCTTTCATTGTGCCCGGGCTGCTAATTAATCCAAGCACATACTTCAGCTAACATGGCTTGCCTGATTCCAGGATAGCTCGGTTAACACCAAGACTGTGCTTTGTTTCATGTGTAACTTAGACATCTGAAATGTCTAAGAATCATAGAATCATAGAATAGTTTGGGTTGGAAGGGACCTCTAAAGGTCATCTAGTCCAACCCCCCTGCTGTGAGCAGGGACATCTTCAACTAGATCAGGTTGCTCAGAGCCCCGTCCAACCTGACCTTGAATGTTTCCAGGGATGGGGCATCCACCACCCCTCTGGGCAACCTGTGCCAGTGTTTCACCACCCTCAGCGTAAAAAATTTCTTCCTTATATTAGTTTAAAGCCATTCCCCCTTGTCCTGTCGCAACAGGCCCTGCTAAAAAGTTTGCCGCCATCTTTTTTATAAGCCCCCTTTAAGGACTGATAGGCTGCAAGAAGGTCTCCCCAAAGCCTTCTCTTCTCCAGGCTGAACAACCCCAACTCTCTCAGCCTTTCTTCA
>NW_008794443.1:5696163-5716240 GCF_000699145.1 Aptenodytes forsteri
CAGGTCCACGTCTTTCCTGTGCTGCGGGCTCCAGAGCTGGACGCAGTACTCCAGGTGGGGTCTCACCAGAGCAGAGTAGAGGGGCAGAATCACCTCCCTCGACCTGCTGGCCACGCTGCTTTTGATGCACCCCAGGATACTGTTGGCCTTCTGGGCTGCGAGCACACATTGCTGGCTCATGTCCAGCTTTTCATCCACCAGTACCCCCAAGTCCTTCTCGGCAGGGCTGCTCTCAATCCCTTCGTCCCCCTGCCTGTATTGATACCGGGGGTTGCCCTGACCCAGGTGCAGGACCCTGCACTTGGCCTTGTTGAACCTCATGAGGTTCACACAGGCCCACTTCTCTGTGTCCCTCTGCATCTCATCTCTCCTTCCGTAAATCATCACTGGCATTGTGCACAAATAAATGCAATGACAACAGTGAGGCTTTAAGATACTATGATGAGGAGAAGGCAGGGAGATACCTCTAAATATGACAGATCAGATGAACCACAGTGTGATAGGGCTGGCTCCACGCTCTGGCATTTTGTGCTTGCCTAGAGTACCGATGCCAAGAGCATCGTGCCCGGCTCCTCAGGGCTCTGCTGCCCCACAGGTCCCTCCAGAGCTAACACGGCAGCATGGCAGCTTCCCAGTCAGCACAGTCATCGCAATGCACCAAGCAGCGCTAAGTTCCCTGTTCAGATGACTATTTCTAACCCATCAAATATGGCTACTTCTTCTGGGAGCGGCAGTGTGTAACAACTCACATGGCCAGCAACCAACACCCTACCTACTTTGCCTTCTGCTGCTAGGCCAGCTACCACATGCAGATGGTATCAATGAGCCAGTCGTGAATTGGACTTAGCTGTCTACACCCTTCAGGAATCACTTGCTGAAGAGATAAGGTCCACCAGTGGTCTAGGCAAGTGCCGTCTTTTTCAGCCATGCCAGTTACCTATTTTCTGGGCTAGGGTCTTTCAGGGCAGAGCTGCGGAGCTACTCTGCTGCCCCTAAGTTACTAGGGCTGCACTTCTCATCCATGGGATACCGACTGTTAAAGTGCTGCAGGCAACACATATGGTACAAAGGACACCTTCCCCAGCCATCACTGCACACCTCCACTGCAGCAAGGAGGGAAAAGGTTCTTAAAGGATCAAAGTAAGACTTGGATTAAAATGCTTTACAGACACTGATCTAAGGAGCTGCCAGGCATATCCCCCCTGACCAGATCTACCAGTTTTATACTAGAATATAAGACATATACTTTGTATTTAGGAAGAGTGCAAGCTGTGATCCACTTTCATTGCTGTGTTATTACCAACCCAAGTAATTTCATGTACTTCATTTTACACTATTCACAAGGTGTAAGAATAGATTTCTCTTACTCAAAAACATCAAAATAAATCATTGTTATTTTTCTTTCTTCTTCTATTCTGTCTTACCTCACACCTCTCATTCCGGGGAGTAAGAGTGGCTGAAGTTGACATATACATGCTTTAAACAGTCAACGACATATTGTTTTTACTCAGAAGAGGAAAACCAAGTCCCTCCATCAGGGAAAGATGCTATGGTATGCAGTTGTTTAATTACAGTTTCTTACTAGTGCTGATTTGGTGGATGAAAAACTGTTTCTTACACACTCATATACAGTCCCTCAAACTATGTGGCTCTTCCTATAAAGGAAGAAAGGTCTTCCAGATGGGGAAGGCTATCAGGAAGTAGCAAATTTCACATGCGTGTGTGTGTATGTGGTTTTGCTCTGTTCAACACAGGGAGACTTCCATGGTTATGATACTGGGCAAGATTAACCACCCCTTAACCTCCTGCAACACCTAGGATTATTTTGCCCATTGCCTCTACTCATCTCAGAAGAAATACCTTCTTGTGCAAGCCCACAACAGCATATACACTGTTACCAGTCACTGAGCCCCCAGAAAAGGAGAGAGTAACTTGATCAACTCACATTTTGAACTGTAAAAGGCAATTTGCTTTAACAAATATTGTTTTTCATGCAGAGGAGAGGGGCTTCAGCAAAACAAGCAATGCAGGCCAGAAGACAAGGCAGCCTAATAGTTTCCAGCAAGTGGAAAATCTGAAGGCAAATTCTTACTCTAAATCAGGCAGTGGAGGGACCTTAAGCCAGTTCACCTACACCCTAGGTAAGCTTAACCACTGCTGTCTTGTGCACAGCCTGAACCAGACCACTAGCCCTAGAAACGCCTACAAAATTGGGTCCTCCAGGAGAAAGACGCCTGAGAACCCTGTTGGGTTTTAAGGTTGGAGCCAACTAAAACTGAGCAGCTGAGTTTGTGCCCAGCAGCATAAATTAGTCAGGATTTTTCTGGAAGATTCATACACATACAGAAATCAGGTATGTCTGACTCAAACAGCTGCTGGGTGGGGTTTGAAAGGAAGTGCCAAAGCACTTAACTGGGCACTTACGCTTCTTTGTGGAACTGGCTCTTTCAAAACATAGCGCAATTGTATGTGCATCTCCTGTGGTAGCCCATACAAAAGAGACCAGACTCTGGGCTCCAAGCTCTTGGCATTGTTCATTTAAAGAATCTCACCCTGGGAAGTCCCAAGCCAGACACTGAAGGTCAAGGCTAGATGTAACTTGAAGATGTTGACATAAAGCTGCTTGATACAGTAGCCAAGAAAATGTGAACCCTTTTTAGCTCCATGTTCTCAAAACTTGCCGCCATAGATAGCTAGTGACATATGGGCATAGTCACTGTTCTAGTTAGCACATCCACATCTTTTCACAGAACTTAAAGAAACTTTGAGTGTGGAGTAGTGTGAACTAAGACCGACCTGCTGGAACTGGCATTGGCTAGTGGATTAGGGTAAATGCTCACAAACCAAGTCAAAACGCTCCACATCTAATGACTTGACATTAAATCATATTCTTCTATGGAGGAGGCTGCTATGTTTTTGTAATGGAAGGTTTTTCCACTTTTAAACCATGGAGTGGTTAAAAGGGGTAACTCGATAATGATAATAATAAAGGCGTGAGAACATGGTAAAGGCACTGCATTTCTATAAGGCCAAACTATAAAGATATTTTTAACAGTCAGTACCTCCAACACATAACCCACAAACAACCATGAAATGAATATGCTTAGGCAACTGCTGGGCTTAATCCAGTGCAAGTTGAAATCAATGGAGGGACGTCAGGGACACTGGACTGTGTCCAGAAGTGAGCGAATGAAAAGCACAGCACAGAGAGTGGTGATCCAGGCAGCCTTCATACAGTAGGCTAAGCACATCAGACACTGGCAGACCTTGCACAGGAATTCTCAACGGAAAATCCTCAGTAAGGCAGAAATTGCCTCATTTTTGAGCTATTATGGGAATATTTTTCAACACCAAAGCTAAGGTCCCAAAGCCATAACTAAGGCTTTCCACAGGGCTTACTGGGTTTACCGTGAGTCAGGTTTAGTATAGCATCATTCCCTTCTTTGCAAATCCTGTTAAATTGTTTCCACTCTCTCACCGCTGTGTTTCCACTAAAGATGGGTTACCACAGACTAAAGGAAGCAAAAAAGAAAATCTCAGTTGCTTAGCAGTAAAACATATGGACAGTTTCTGCGAACAGCTTGGATGTTTTGAGTGCTTGAGTGCTGAAGGCCTGTACTTGGGGTGTTTCGAACAGGACTGGACAAGAGAAAACTTTCACAATTCTCTATGTTTGTCACTCCTTCTGAGATTTCTGTACTTCCATGGACATTTTCAGTAAGTGATACATAAAGAAGATCCACCTCTGGATCTCCTAAAGAGGTCCAAAAGACTTGTGTCTCTCTCCCTCTGCCTTGGTCCTGTGTGTACTGCTCCAGGAGTACTGCCTGCTTGTGACGAGCTGGGAAAAACTCCTCCTACACATCTACTTCCTTCTGATACCCTCCTTCTCCTGCCTCTCTCCTAGATAATAGACTATCTCAGTTGACAAACCAACTCCCCAGGAATTCAGCAGGCTTTAGGTCCGCATGGGGCCAGAATATGAAGCTGCGTTAATTTAAGGGAGTTGCTATGATTCTGATGTATACATGTACAGAGCATGAGTTCTTGCTTGACTTAGGGATGCAGTGTGAGGACACACTCGCAGACACACACACACAGAGCAAGACCTCCTGCTCACTGTGACTCAGCATCAGAGCACTGCTGCTTCTTTTGTTCTTTATCTTCCCCTAATATAAAAATAACACCCAGATAGACAAGACATGAGATAACTCATTGCACAGGGAAAACCCAAGCAACATGAAGATCCGTTAAAGGATGCTGATTTAATGGACACATTAATGATAAACACTACATGCACAGAGGGAAACAGCCCCACAGAGTGGCTAAGTTCTGTGCAGATACAAGACAATCTGGTCGCCAACCAGGAAATGTGGCAAATATATTAGCTATAAGAGTTATATGCCTTCTGAGATCAGCTTAACCTAAGCTATTAATTCTCTATTCTTTCCCTTTAACCTGAATAATAATGCTAATAAAATATTTACTATGTACCATAAAATATGTACAATGCTGTCTTTAACGGTGTGCTTGCCAGAGAAAGCACACGTAAAAAAAATCAAACAACTTATGAAACTTGGCTAAAAAATATTCAGCTTGCATCAAGCAATGCCTCTCCATACATATACGTATTTCCCTCAAGAAAGTGCAACTAGTTATTAAATATTCTTATTGATGATAACTACAGTAGAGCCCCGGTAAACCTGGAGAAATGTCTTTCTTTTTTAAAGATCAGGTTGTTTTTCCTAGGTATAACAGCATGGAGAGGAAGCTGCAACACATGTAAAACACATGCCAGAATCTATGGAGTGTACCAGCTGAGTAAATTGATGGTCTTGAACAATTAAGAGGTGCCCATTATAAGTGTTCTTTTTTGATGATGGGAAGTAGATGCAGGAGCTCTTCTTTTGCACAAATTCATTGGGGGAGAAAAGCTGTTGATTATCAGCTGCTGTGCACACTCATCAGGGACTAAGTACAGTCAGGGGCACCTTTCCCCTGTGTGCAGCCAGTGCTTAACTGGCTCCAGGTAAGGAGAAGTCTGTA
The DNA here is from genome assembly GCF_000699145.1 of Aptenodytes forsteri. Classification (NCBI taxonomy): domain Eukaryota; kingdom Metazoa; phylum Chordata; class Aves; order Sphenisciformes; family Spheniscidae; genus Aptenodytes; species Aptenodytes forsteri. Next base: position 5,701,210 of record NW_008794443.1, read on the forward strand.
GTGGAGACAATGAAGACACCCAGCTCCTCCTTTGGGAAGCACCAAATGAACACAGCCTCTTCTATAATGCATCGCTCACAGATAAGAAACCAAGACACCGTAACTTGATCAGGGACCAAATAATGATTTGCACGCAGACCACAGCTCCTGGCGCCAAGCTACAGGCTGCGGAGTCAACCACCCTCTCTCCTCTCCTCTCCTCTCCTCTCCTCTCCTCTCCTCTCCTCTCCTCTCCTCTCCTCTCCTCTCCTCTCCTCTCCTCTCCTCTCCTCTCCTCTCCTCTCCTCTCCTCTCCTCTCCTCTCCTCTCCTCTCCTCTCCTCTCCTCTCCTCTCCTCTCCTCTCCTCTCCTCTCAGCACAAGTATCTCTGGCACCCAGCCGAGGTGGCACAGAAGTGAACTGACGAATGAGACAGGGGAGGTGCGGGAAATATTTTAGTCTTCACCTGAAACATGCCGGAAAGTGCCCTCACTGAAGCACTTCCTCTTGAAGCTCCAAGCAGGCTCCAAGCCTTGATTCCCTGGCTTCAGCTTCGCATGTTTTCTTCATCAGAATCAGCCTGACAATGCAGGGAAAAATGGCAAAGGGATTTGTTTACACTGTACACGGGCTCCCTGCTCACCTGTTACACGATTAGGTGGTTACATAAATGGCCCAAGATGTCACATTCCTCACCCGGGCACTGACCCTTGAAATAATCCAGGCAACATGACTCTGAGTAGCTGGAGGGTCTATTTGTGAGAGGATTTGCCGAGTGGGGCTGCAGCATAGAGTGTTCTTTCCATTTTTATGAGTGCGTTCATCAGTGGATCATCATTTGCAGACAGAGAAATTCAGACAGCAAAATTCAGACAGTGTTGATGCAGAGAGGTTCCATGATCTGTTCCAAAACTGGCTGCACATCAATGGGATCTCAATAACTTTTCCCTCACCTTTCTTTTTTCTGAGGACCAGTATAAAGGGCAATCAGTCACAAGTTCACCAGCTTGCTTCCTTCTTTAAAAACAAGTAGGTGATGACCTTGCATAAGATTTTCTCTCCCACCCCTCCCTCCACACTGATTATCTGATCCAGAGCCCACAGAAATCTATGAAAACTTTTAACACAGACTTCAAAGGGCTCTATAATCAGCCCTTTTTTATCTATCCCTTTCAAACACACCCAGCATTTTATGCAGCACATTTTATTCAATAAATCTGGTGCCATTCACCTACAGACCTCAAAGTGTTTCCTAGTCATTAACGGCTCATGATAACAGAAGCAAATATTATTCAATGGCTGATTCTATGGCTCCTGAAAATGAGTCTAAGTGAGGGGAAAGGATTTATCCAGGATCATACTGAGTTAGTGCCATGACTGCAACAGGAATCCCGCTCACCCTACCCTAAGGCACGTTTCCTCTATTTGCATACTGGATTTATCTTGAAAAGATGGTGAAGACAACACACAGCGAACACCATCCCTGTTTCTCATGGCATAGTCCTGAGGGTGGTTCTCACACATTGCCCTCTAACACACTATCAGAGCATGTTGTCCAATTTTCAGAAAGAGCAAAGCACCTGTGCAAGGCTGATGGTAACACCAGCAGGCCATCTGTTGATCCCCCAAGAGGCAATTGCCTCCCAGCCAGAGGTCTTTTAAGCATAGTTGTCCATTAATTCACACTAAAAAAGGAGATGTATAATAGTAGCTATGAACAGAGCATAGAGCTGCACTGGTGCTGTATTCACACAACCAGGAACAGCACTTGTTTAGAGATTATGTATTCCACAACTCAATGCCCTGTTATCCTGTGCACCATGGGCTAGCAGATCTTCCAGAGGAGAACTCACCCATTTGGTTTCGGCCACCAAAGAAGGAAGTTTTTCTTCCCTTTTTTTTTTTTGGTCATTCTCAACAAACGTCAAGAAATTATGACAAGTGTAGACCAAAATGAAAGCTAACGTCACCTGTATTGGGATAAAAAAAAATCTTTCAAAAAAAGCCTGATATCTCCCAATCAATTATAAAGCTCTGGCCTGCAATTACAATTTATTCCCTGACTCTACTAAAGATGAGTTTATACAAAAAGAAATCTCATTACTCATCAATTTGCAATGTGCTCTAGCTTCTCATGAGATATTGGATCTAACTGATCTAGTATATTATTTCCCAGAAAAGGAGTGGCAAAAAGGGGAGGGCAGGTATTAAATTGTCTGTGGGGGATCTCTTAGAGAAACTATGTGACATGATATCTTGCAGCTGTTTCAATGGATGGTCTCTCTTGCACTTTCAAAGACAAATGATACACCAAACAGTCAAACTGCTGCTAACTCTATTCTAGTTTACAGGAAGTCTGGGATTTAGGGAAAGGCAGCACATGGGCGATTTGAAAGTTGGCTACAACTCCTGAATTTAAATTTGTTACAAGTCCATCTAGCACCCAATGCAAAGCTCTGGGAAAGAACAGCTCTCATTCTGCAGAACCTAATAAACCATGTGTCTAAACTGTACCAGAGTCTTTACCTTTTTGCATTTGTTCACATGCAAATGCTACAAGCTCTCCAACATAGGAACCACCTTTTCATACTCTTGTCTTTCATTCATTTACTTGTGCCTAGTCCAATCCATGACTAATTCCTCTTGGATCTGCAAGGGGTGACCACAATCCATTTAGAAACAACCAGCATGTAGTTTTGCTTAGCACATTTGGTGGCATCACATTCAATTGCAAGGATGATTTATTTCCAAAATGTAACATTTAACGTTGATGATACTTGTTTCTTGAAAGGTTGCAAGAACACTTTAAAGTGTGTAGAAAATAGTATGTAAATTCAGTGTAAACTCCTATAAACTCAACTGCTTCACCTCATTATACATTTCCAGCCCATTAGGCTTTCGAAAGGAATAAATCAGGGCTCCCTAATTTTCACAGGCCTGAATAAAATAAATAAGCAAGATTACATTAATTTAAAAGAAACCCACCATACAGGTGAAAACTGTTAACACTTCCCCGGTTTCATTAGCATTGAATGACAAAATCTTGCTCACAACTGAACCTGACCTTGCAGATCAGCAGATTGGTTGAAAATGACATTACAGCTATCTGGTTTAGTTATCAACAGCCAGAGCAGATCATGCAGCTAGCAACAGAAAGAATAATTTTCTTCGTATCATGTATCCTCTTCTTAATCTAATCACCTACAGAGCAGTTTACCTACTTATTTCAGATCAAAGTAGCTTTACTAAACAAAGCTGACATCTTACAAGGTAGCAGGTTCAGATAACTTTCTTAAATGAAGCAATACTTGGAATAGATTAACTGCAGATTTAGGTTTTAAAGACAGAGGAGCATTACCGGGGCCAATGTCAAAGCAGTCTTTTCAAGAATATGTGTCGGCATGCAAACACACACACTCCACATGCTGCCACCAGAAACATTTTCCTTCAAAATAAAAAAAAAAAAAGAGAACAGCAAAAACAAGGTCCTTAGAATACAGAAATGATGAGCTACTTTTGATGTTACCTTCTTTTCTGAACCTTGCAGGATTTTTACTTCAGCTGCAAAAAGTAGCCAACAGAGAAGGTATTTGTACAGATTTTTCATCAGCAGGCATCTCCCAGATAGTAATAGGTCAGTCACCTGGCAGTGAATATCACTGAGATCCTCTCTTCTTCCTTTCTTGGGTGGCCAAGAAAGCTATCTAGCTATGGGTGTCAATAATGAAGATAGATAATGTGTAGCTTTCTGATATTTTCTTATTTTTACATGTTGAACTCCCATATTTTGACACTCCCACATTACGGGAGCCAAACCTACAATCTAGTTTGTGAAAACACCTTCCCATGATGCTTGCTGAGGAGGGTAGGCTTCAGCCTAACCACACTGGGAAAAACACTGTCTGGAAAAGTTGTGTTGCAGTCACATGGCCTCTCAAAATCATATGGACTTTCAAAATATCTTGTTCTATGGGGTCTTGCCAGGGGAAGCCATCCCTAGCCTTCTGCTGTGGGGAAAAGCAATTACTCTTACCTCAGGTACTGATACAGGCCAAGCAGGTCATTAAAAATGAATGAAATGAATAAAAAAGCTAATGGCTTAGTCAGCCACTAAACCTTGTCAGTTGCCCATGCATCCTATTACATTCTCTCAGCACACTGGAAATAAATTTAGCTAACTTATGGCAATCAGTCACATCCTTTCATCAAGGAAGAAAATTAGGGAAGTAATTTGCTAAAAGATGATGATTTATATGGCCCTTTCTGATGCAGGAGCTAAGAACTGTTTTTACATTGTAACAACATCAAATCCTTTCAATATAAACTAATCTAAATTTCTGCCAGGCCATAATTCTCACTTGGGCTTTTCTCTCATTATTGTAGGTTAAAAAAAAGAAGAAGAAAAAATTATAAAAGTGTGTAGGTGTGTGTGGATACACAAGGGAATAGTCACCCAGTTTGTTCCCTTTTCACAATAAATCTTTGTATAAAATGATAGGTCAGAATGATTTTCAGGTTAAGAACTGATCTCATGAAACTGGAAACTGCTAACTGTTAGCAAAATTACCCTTGGGTCAAAAATTTTGGTGGTACCTGTGCACTCATTTTTTCCCTTGTATCTTCTAGTTTACTGTAAAAGTGTCAACCTGCTTGATTATTTTATAATGGCAAAAAGGCAGCTATAGTAGAGATGAATAAACAAAACAAAGATGGCATGAAAAATAAATAAAGCAGAAATTAGTAACAGCTACTATTAGTATACAAACTAAAATTAAACTGAGGGAAAGCACTTGCAAAGATGAGGAGAGAGCTGGGTAAACCTATCTGTGGCAATAGTGATTCACGGGGGTTATAACGTGACTGATAACATTTCAGGTCCACACGACCAATCTAAATCTGGTCCAGTTTCACAGTGGTCAAAAGCTGGTATAATCTGATGTGATGCTTGGTGGCTGTAGAAATCAGCTGATGATTTAAATCTAATTCCTCTCAGAGGACAGAAGTCGGTATTGTGAGGGTGCTGCCCAGGAAGCTCAGAAGGCCAAGGGTTATTTGCCCAAGCAAAACCTTTCCTGCTCATTTGTGCTCATCACCTAGCTTAAGGGGAAGCCTGACCAAACTACTGAACACTGCACAGCCACACCTGCCTATTTATTTATATACTGAAACTGTAGTAAACCGCACCGTTAGGCAATAAGAATACAACCACTGAGAATATACATACAGCATTTCTAATCAACTTTGAAGCCATTATTTCTGTCCCTGAGAAGAGATTCACTAAATATGGTACTTTCTCATTCAACATTTATTGCCTTTCATTAACTCCAGATGAAACATGAAGTCTCTAAAACCAAAAATAATGTTCCCTTCATTCCCCAAATGCTGGCTTTGCAAACTCAAGCACACATTTACCAGCAAATTAAGCCTTTCTACCAGCACCAATCAGTGCAGTCTGCAGTCCTGCATTACGTGACACAGTCATAGCTCCACAGCTCTCTCTTTAGATGAAGGTCATGTCAGGGCTGTCCATAAACCTCTGAATCTGATGGGCTCAACCATCACAGGGTCAAAACCGAGTTCATATCCTGCTGATTGCATGGGAAGCACATAATATCCAGTTCTCTCTCTCATGACGAAGTCCATTTGGAGAGTTAGAAGGAAGCACAATCTGTAAATATTTATTCTGTTTGTCAAAACTACAATGCACACAGGACTCAGAATGAATCCTACAAGCCAGTCTGCAAACTACAGTAGCACCACATTCACTTGCCATAGAAGAACGGATCCTTCACACTCCTTCCCCACCCAGCCAAAACCTGCTGAAGAAGCCAGTCAGAGAACCAGCCTTACTACCTAGCAAATGTAGGTCAGTAAAGGTTGTGTCAGGCCTGGGGAAGGCGGGTATCTTCACCTGAAAATTACCTGCCCCGACAATCATATCTAGGACCTTTTAACAATGTCCTGATTTATCCTATCTTGGCTAATACACAAAATGTAGGCAGCCAGTTAAGTTTCATAATTGTACCTCCCTGCGTAATGAAACTGAAATGAAAAGCAACCATGTCTCTTACTTCATACTTTAGCACCCATCATGCCTCACATATGAGAGTGTCAAGGGAAAAAAAACAGAAGTGAAACATATACTTTGCATACAACACCATCAGCTATGAAAACCTCAGCCCATGAAAAGCTAGAAGGATGGCAAAAAATGTCTTCTGTAGATATCAATTTGGGAGAATTACATATTGGAATTTTAGAGGGGAACGCACGCAAAAGCAGCTGATAACAAAGCACTGACAATGTACTGCAAGATGCAGGTCAACCACAGCCACTACTGTGAACTGCTGTTTCTAGGATTTTCCTCTTACAGTATTGTGAGGCTACACAAACAGCAGTCAGGAAAAACATAAAAGCATATGCACCACAACATAAAAGTAAAGACCCTTCCAAGTGGAAATTTGCAGCAAGGGTGGAAGAAAGCCCCAGATGTTCCTACAGCCTGTTGACTTACCACCAACATTCCCCATTCAGACTGATCTTCTACCAAGAAATTGTCAAAGCTTGTTGCTGTGACTGATTTGCATCAGAAATGTGGAGTAAAAACCTGAAGTCTTCTAATACTTAACGACAAGTAAAGTCCAACCCATGTCATTCAGCAACCTTCTTTGCTTCTCGGACCTTTCGTATCCCTCCTTATGATCCATTCTGTACGGTTCTGATCAAAAGATACCTTCAGGAAGTTTTAATGGAATAAGCACAGGAGCACTGTTTGTGTGTCATAGGTTTCCAAGCTTCTCAACAAGCTCATGTTCTTAGGTTGGCTGTTGCCCCTCATCTATTTGTAGGTGCCGTCCCCTGGAAAAGGAATGGAGTGTGCCAGCTCTGTGCTCCACTAGAGAGGAAGCTGGTCAGAGCAGTGAGCACCATCCCTGTGGCAGGAAGGGGAAGCCTACAGCCTCCATACAGAGCTCAGCACCTGGTAGCTACAATTCCCTGCCTTCACTCAGAGTTCTGTGTCCCCCCCTGCTTTTTCTGTGTTTCTCCTACAAGAACTGAAGCAGCAGTAACACACACAGGTACTGCTGTGCCCTATCTGGAATGCAGCTGACTTAACTTGCATCTTTTTGCCAGCTAGCCAGAGAGCATTTGCATTTTCAAGCCATCAACCACAGTGACTTCACAGAAAGAACAAGTATTATCCAGCACTATTCAATAGCATTAATTATAATACAAATCTTGTGCTCAGGCCCATTTTCCTCCTCCCAGGCTCGTACTGGCGTCTGACTCACACTTCACCACAAATTCCCACTCTTCTTCAGCACTGAGGGCCGAGCAGTAATCTGACGGACACTGGGGATACCACCAGCAGGACAGTCTTTCAAGCCTGTTGGCATGTCAAGAGCTATTGATTTTAGTAGTGCCTCTGGCAACTTAGAAAGGACAATCTCCAGGGTTTTGTAGCAGGAATGCAGTTCCCAGAGCGGCTGCTGACCCGGCTGCCTTGCTGTGCTCTTGGAACCAACTCTGTGGATGGAGGATGACGAAGTGACGCCAGGCACAGCTCCAGCACAAGAAGTGGCTGCAGAGGTTTGTCTCCCCGCTGCAGGCAGGCTCATGAACCAGAGTTACCTGCAGAACCTACCACCCTGTGTCCCACAAAGAAAGTAACTGGCCTGCTTGGTTTCCTGGAAATTTTCCTTTTTTTGTCTTTGAAATTTTTAAGTCTGAACACTGTTTTTAAGATCAGACGAGAGAGCTAATTCTATAGGGTAATGCATAGTTCAAACTAACATCCAAATAAGAAAAACAAAATTCTACTTGCAAGCTTGGCATTTTCTTGTGGCAGCAGCTTGTTTGCTGCTTTTTGAGTTACAGCTGTACACTGCTATTAGTGACCAATGCTGCAGACCACTTAGCAGCCACCACAACTCTTCATATACCTATTCTGCCCTTTTCATTTACTTTGTTCCCTGTTAGGCTCTTACAGCCTAGCTGTTACTATAATAAGAGTAATCCACTCTGGAGACTTGGTGGAGGTTGCACAGCTCAATATGAGATGGTTTTGCACTGGGGGACTATATAAATCATGGGAAAACATCCACACTTAACCTGCAAACTTAAGGGATATCTTCCCAACTATATTCCTTCTAGCCAATAGGATTTATATTTTTGCATTCATAATTAGACACCTCACCATTGCCAGAGAGGGACAGCGATAAGCGTTTCAACTTACCTTACAACAGAACTAGAACTTAAATATAAATGTCTAAGTATGATCCAGACTGGCAATATGAGAAACCATGGCTGGAGGCAAGAGAATGAAAAACCCTCAAATCATCAACTTGGAACAAAACATGTGGAATGTAAGAACAGCCTTTAAACAAGCATGGTGATACCCTATTTTGTTTTAAATTTGCTGAAAAAATGTGACCACTGCTAGAAAACTCAGACAGATGGATTTTCTTCTCTGACAAACCAAACTAGCCTGCAGATTAATAATTAAAAAGAGTATTTTTCCAGCACCCTAATCCATTCATTTTTTTTTCATTAAACTCACACTAGTATCTGCAATTGTTGCACCAATGGTAGTTCTTACTTCTTTGATCCTGTACTATAGATTGTCAGCAGAGATTTTTACCAGATTTCTTCCTTGCCTTTGGTAACATAATGCATTTCATCTTGTGCTTACATACAGAAAACATCCTGAAATCCTGATGGTTGCCTACAAAAAGTGATGGTTCTTCCTCTAGTGTCAATGTAACCCATATTCTTTCCAATTCCTTTCACTAAATTGCATGTCTAAGGGGAGGTTAAGACCTACAACCTTGACCTAGCAATAGGTGTAAGTCTTGTGTTTAAGCCTTGTGCTGAATCGAGGTCTAAAAATGCAGTTCTGCACCTGTGGTCAAGCAGGCCTAAAGAAAGAAAAAGCAAGCAGTGAGGAAAAAGGCAAAGAGAAAGAAGAGGAAATATAAAGGAGGAGAAGGAAAGAGATAGAAAAAGCAAAGGAAGTAGCAATGAGGAAAAAAACCCAACTGTTCTGTTAAAAAATTTGTTGCATTTGATATGTATTTCAATCTGTGCATTCTGCAACATGTACTTGGTTTGTTTGATTGCTCACCTCTGTTAAAGGTGAGGTTTCATTTCCATGCCTAGTCTAACGCAATATTTATAAGAAGCATGATTAAGCAATCACTGGGAAATCAAATCCCTCTGGAAGAGACGGATAATTCTTTAGAAAGGAAATCACAGTAGGAGAAGTCATTCTAGATTCAGATCAATTAATACTTTACATGTCACCATTACAATACCCTGTTTTGTTTATGCCTTTTATATGAGAACTGGAAAGCAGGGAGAAAATAATCTTTATAAATTCCTTAAAAAAAACATACAGTCAATTTTAAAATAATCCTGTGGGATGCATGCTGTATGATGGCTATAAACATGGTGAAAATGTTTAAACAATACTCATGGCCACAGGTACACATTAGTCAGGAAAAAAACATAAGCTGTGACATATCTGACCTTCCAGCATTAGCTTTTTAAAAAAAATTTAAGCATCCAAAATGCAAGTAAGAAAATGAAAGTTACTTCACTTATTGCCCTTAAGTAGGATGTGTAGACACTTTTGAGAATGCCATAAGGTGCCTCTCTGCATCCTTAGGGATCTAACTGTGTTTAAAAACGTGACATCCCTTACTTAAAAGAGGCAGGTTCTGTAATCAGGCTGCTGGGAACGTGAAGTTGCAAATGTCTCTTTGTTCCCCTTCTTTCTTGACACAGGCTTGTGATGTTTTGCTCTCAATAAATCACTTTCTTTTTTTAAAACACAGGCTTTTGCTGTAACGTATGGCAGTGTCAGTGGCTGATTGCTAGGTGAATATTAATTGTTGAGCTCATCTAGACTGCTAAAGTAAACTAGATAGATACCTTGGTGCCAATCTGTAAGAGCTCATCAAAACAAAATTGCACAAGCATGTTCTTTTTTGACAATCCTGGTAAACCTTTGTCCTCCATCCTTCAAATTTATCCTCCCATTACCTTCTCCCTTTGACCCAGATGATATCCCCTCTCCCCTCTTCACAAAATGCTTGTTTCTCTTAACCTCTACCCAATTCTGCCACATTGTCATTTATCATGCTCAGCCTGCCCAAGCAGACTCTTTGGGTGTGACTCTGGTTTTCTTCTTTTGACTTACTAAAATGTAGGATGCCCATTCCAAAATCTTGGGACTCCACGGAGTTGCTGCATGGGCTCTACCTGGATCTGGGTGGGGTCTCAGCATCAGCAACCACTTCACTGAAGGAGCAAGGATTTTACATGCCATAAAACATTCAGACTGCAATCAGGAAGAGGTCTGCAGTTCTTGCTAGCCCTCTGTTGTGTTGGACACATTCCCAGCCAGACAGCCTGACCCCGTAGGGTGATAATCTAATTCGCCTCACTCTCCACTTCCTTGCACTTCTCTATCACAAATCCTGTTACTGCTTTGAAAAGCACAGCACCCTGAGAAGTGCAGTTTTCCGAGTGACTAACTCTCCAAGGCAGCTTTTGAAGGAAGCCATCTAGATTGCTCAGAAGCCTGCATCTCTCCAGAAAGCCAAGAGCCCGAGAAAAATAGAGTATCTTTTAAACCACTGAAAAAACTTTGGCACCTCTGGTATAACAACAGCTGCAAGCTCCAGAACACAGAAAAAGTTGTGTTTAGATGTCTGTACTGTCCTGATGCAAGAAGGGCATTAAATTGTCCTTCCTCTGAGGGCCTTGGCTGCCAAGCTGACTTATACATTCAGAAAACGAATGGAAAATACGTCTTTCTCATTCTGTGTAATAGACAGTCTTACCTATCAGTCTGCAAGTAGAATAAAAGCAGTGTAACCACAGAGATGGGCAAAGACCATTATTTCATTACTTTGGGTCGATCAGAAAGGGAGTATTCATTTACACAGCCATATCATTACTTGACAAACACGTAAGATACAGTTTCCCACTCATTAGCCCCTACATTTATACCCCTCTTCAGCATCACAAACTCCCAGTTTCTAAACTGGGATGATCTTCAATTCAAGATGCTAACAGGAGTTTTGGGGTGGAAGAATGAGCCCCGGACACAGCCTGGCAGCAGTCTACACTTTTAGATTGTAACATTTCGTCTCAAAATGCAACCTCTTAGGATCATGGAGAAAACCTTCCCAATGGAAACCCCTGCGTGCAGTGCTGAGGCCTGCAGACCGCTGGGGCGCCTCTTCCCCCTCCTCCCACCCTCACCTCAGGGCTCGCAGGGCTGTTTCTCACACTTTTCCCCCTCACTCCTCACTGCCAGGCAGCGTTTTGCCCTTTCTTACACAGGTTTTCCCTGCTTACACAGGCTTTCCCTGAGGGACCCAGCCGTGGCTGAGGGGCTCAGCTGTGCCCTGTGGTGGGGCCGGTGGAGCCGGCCAGAACCAGCTGTGCCCAGCTCGGGGCAGCCCCAGCTTCTCCTCACAGGAGCTGCCCCTGCAGCCCCCGCTGCCAAAACCCTGACACCGGCACCCAGTACAGACAGTAACACATTTTTCACTGGGGAATGGTCCATGACTGAGAGCTAAAAAGCATGAGTTGGTGTATTGGAAGGAAAATTACCAACTCCCACAATAAATAGTTATAAAAGAAGTGGCAGGAGGCATGCACACACTAATAAGGAAACTATATAAACAACCTACATATATTGACAACACTCACTATTTACTTACATGGCTGCATCTCTGCTGGCCTTCATCACCACCAAGCAGGTATATCCACTCAGTCCTCTCAGGGACAAGGCAGGGCAATTATCCTCTGTTTCACAAGTGGGAAGCCCCATTGAAGCGGAAGATGGCTTTACCCTGGTCTTACAGGACGTTCAGGGCAAAATCACACCACTTTCAATTGCCATCATATTCCCTGGGAGCTGAGGTCAGTCTTCAACCTGCAGTTATTTGCTCAGGAAGTCATCACCAAAACCTTCAAGCTTGAAACAAAAAAACAAACAAACCAACCACCATTAGCAAATGAGACATTTTTAAATTCTCACCCTGTACCTATGACGCACTGTAGAGCTGTGCTGCTACAGTAACAGTACTAAGGAGATTTTTAGATTTCTACTGATAACAAAATGCTCTGTGTTATACTACTAGACCTAGGAAATTAAATTGCTTTAGAAACAAAAGATAATGTAGAGCAAACAGCAGATATCAAATATATACTTAACTGAGCATTTTACGTTAGAAACATAAGAACCTCTGGCAAAACCATCATCTACTGCTAACTGGTGTACCTCCACAAAGGTCAACACACGGAGCAAATCATATCCGCCTAAGATCTGATCAACATGGGTATGCACATATCCACTTCTACCGGTAACACATCATGCCATACAGTTTTCCCTGCAGTTGTAATAAAAGTCCAAAATGCAGCTAAATCTCATTTTCATATGTCTCTATATTTTCATGTCAGTCACTTAGCAACTCATTACGCGAGAAGAAAAAGAAAGTATCCTCCTTTAAGAAGAGCAGCAGTGTCATGTCGATGGCAGCCCTCTCTTTTTCCACACTGCAGATATGTTTCCATCACACCATAATAAGCTTTTAGCCTAGCCCCGCACTCAGGGAACAGCTTTGTCTCCCCACTGCCCTGATACTTTCCTTGTTATGATAATGAAAAAAAAAACAGGGCATCAGCTATGCTAACACAGAAACTCTTCACTGGGAATGTAATTGAAGCCATCCTAATGCCCAGCACAGAGGACATTAGGAAGCTATTAGAAGTAGGAACTTTGGGGATAAAATGGATAAAAATCATCAGGCAACAGGTGAGAAGAAGTGGCCTCCATTATGTGTCCCTGAGGTAGCTTTCCCCCGGCCACCTCCACTCTTGGCAGGTAACTCAACAGAACAGTGTTCTGGCACCGCTCTAATCTACTGCAACTTGTACCAGCATTTGCTGTAAGCATGAGCTGAAATTTCATACTAGAAACAGTTATTAAGGCCTCTTACTAATGTAAATCATATGCAAAATAGCCAGAGCAATTTCAGCAGGGTGTTTATGTGCATTTGAACAGCTGTTCTAAAGTAACAGCTCTTTCATCCGTGCAGTTATTTCTCATGTCTTGAAGTGATGAAGATTTGGGAACAAAATATTCTTGCATGGAAGAACACCGCTACTTGGTAATTAAGCATGTTGTAATTCACGGCACCAGAGGAATGCCAGCAAGGCAGGATTGTCCTCTGATTAGGATAACAAAAAAGGATTCAGAAAACAAGCCAGGTTTTGCCATGGTTTCCTTGTTAGCCTCTTCAAGGCCCTGTTCTCTGTCTGTAAAATAGGAAGAACAGTGCTCCCTTGTGAAACAGAGAAGCCGATCTCATTTGTAGTGTCCAGACTCTTCTATGTATGTTATTAAATTGTTACGTACTACTAATAAAGTTGAGTTTATTGTGGTGACAGGTGCAATCAATGAACAGTGTCATGACATTTCCAAGAACGCTGTGGAAAAGATAAGAAAAAGCAAAACCTGTAACAGACTGGAGATGTCTGAGGAAAACATGCTTTGCACATACAGTTGAATACTCCTGGACAATTTGTGATAAATGGGTTGTGGATTCTGGAAAAAGCAGTTGGGTAAATGTGACTGGCCAGATGGAGGAAGGAGCATCCTCTCAAACAGCAAAACACAAAGTGCCACCACAAACATTTTGGTGGCCTATAGAACTAATCCTTCTCTCCTATGTCAAGTCTAGACCCAAAAAGAAAAAAAGGGTATAAAAAGTGATCATCTGCTATTTAGCTTTACAAAGATAGAAGTAGAAAATTGATGAAATAATTACTCTATAGTATTTGAAACATATTAGCAAAAAAAGCTAACAAAAAGTGCCTGTAGCCAGAGCTCCCCTGTAAAGTGCTGAAAACTTCAAAGGGTCACTTCAGTGAACTAGAAAAGCATGCAAAAAGCAGCCAAAAGCCTTAATAAACTGAAGTACCTTGAGCAATTTGGGGGATTAGGCATTGGTTTATGTTTTCTCTGGAGTTCACAACCCTGCCTGCTGGAAGGAATAATTGAAAAGTTATTCTAGTGGTTATGAGCTGGTGAGGTGTGAAATGCACCACGTGCAGCTGCCTACTCAGCTCCGGTTTTCACTGATGCACAATACCACCTAGGTAGCCACTGCCTTCAGTTGTGTTCCTAGTGTACTATACAACCCTTTTTTCTAAAGGAACTAAAATACCATTGACATAACACTGTGGCTGGAAAAGTCCTCAGTTATCTTGTTGGATTATGTTTCTCTTCAGATACATGAACATGTAGACGTGGCACTTAGGGTCTTTTCCAACCTAAATAATTCTATGATTCTATGAAATTATACAAACACCTCTGCAAATTAATGTAGCAAAATTTTCAGTTAAGAACAAACTAGCCCAACTAGAAATTAATCTGGCTACTGCCATAAAAGACAATAAAAAATGTTTCTATAAATACATTAGCAACAAAAGTAGGCCTAAGGAGAATCTCCATCCTTTATTGGATGCGGGAGGAAACGTAGTGATAAAGGGTGAGGAAAAGGCTGAGGTACTTAATGCCTTCTTTGCCCTCAGTCTTTAATAGTAAGGCCAGTTGTTCTCAAGGTACTCAGCCCCCTGCACTGGAAGACAGGGACGGGGAGCAGAATGAAGCCCCCATAATCTAAGGGGAAATGGTTAGCGACCTGCTACGCCACTTCGACACACACGTGTCTATGGGGCCAGATAGGGTCCACCTAAGGGTACTGAGGGACCTGGCGGAAGTGCTCACCAAGCCACTTTCAATCCTTTATCAGCAGTCCTGGCCAACCAGGAAGGTCCCAGTTGACTGGAAGTTAGCAAATGTGACACCCATCTACAAAAATGGCTGGAAGGAGGATCTGGGGAACTACAGGCCTGTCAGCCTGACCTCAGTGCCAGGGAAGATTATGGAGCCATCATACGTCTTGAGTGCCATCACACGGCACGTACAGGATAACCAGGTGATCAGGCCCAGTCAGCATGGGTTTATGAAAGG
>NW_008794443.1:5717070-5791217 GCF_000699145.1 Aptenodytes forsteri
GCTGAGGGAACTGGGGTTGTTTAGCCTGGAGAAAAGGAGGCTGAGGGGAGACCTCATCGCTCTCTACAACTACCTGAAAGGAGGTTGTAGTGAGGTGGGTGTCCGTCTCTTCTCCCAAGTAACAAGCGATAGGATGAGAGGAAATGGCCTCAAGTTGCGCCAGGGGAGGTTTATATTGGATATTAGGAAAAATTTCTTCACCGAAAGGGTTGTCAAGCATTGGAACAGGCTGCCCAGGGAAGTGGTTGAGTCGCCATCCCTGGAGGTATTTAAAAGACGTGTAGATGTGGTGCTTAGGGACATGGTTCAGAGGTGGACTTGACAGTGCTTGGTTAATGGTAGGACTTGATGATCTTAAAGGTCTTTTCCAACCTAAATGATTCTATGATTCTAAAACGCTTTAAAATGAGACCCTGACTCTTTAAATAATGGAAATCTGGGAAAAGATAGCTTATCGTGTGGCTTTGCTTCTCTGAGTAGACCACGTTGCTCTCTCCTGACTGGATCAGAAGTGGTTAAAACTGTACCATCAACAGAATCTGCGGCCCACTGTGTGGAGTGTGCAGAGTTCATGGAAGTTGGAAATACGGCTGCATTTGAATAGGACTAGGGAACAGCAAAGACATCTAATATCTGTTAGAAATTCATGTGGCCAGATGCCAAATACATGGTGGTCCTGGACAGGGGTAGGATGTGGACTCTTTCACCACTCATATTGTAGTGAATTGCCATTTACTTAACTTAGCACTGTGTCCCACAACCTAAGATCTTTACTTATTGCTCTGATTTCCCCTAAAAATAATCCTGCCTGACCTCTTCAAAGGCTAGATTAAGTAGAGGAACTGCACAGCAGGACCATGTATTGTTCAGGCAGCCACTCTGGACAATTGGTAAGCAACGCCTTATTAAAGCAAAGGTGTGAGTGTGGGGCTTCTGATCACACCGGGATAAGCTTCCTCTTCCCAGTTTGGGATTTGGTCCTAAGGAAAGAACAGTCCCAGACTCTGCTCATGCATTGTCTGTGTTTACAAAAAGCCAGAGGGGAAGTTGACCTTGCCTGCAGAGAGGACCAAAGGGCAGACTCGTGAAGTCCCCTGGCATACTTACAATCAGCATGCCTGTTGTTTACAGCTTTCTTTCCAAATTTAGAAACAGAGCCTTTTCTCACCTCACTTGTTCCTGGCTGCAGAAAGGTCTCCAGCTATTTACGTATGTTGCAGAGGTGCCAAAAGACACAACACGGCTGGCAGCTTCCAGGGGGCTTGGCTCCACTAACACTGCAACTATCCAGAGTTTTTTGGAAGCTACTTTATTCCAGCAAATCTTTTTTTCTGGGGACACTTTGATCTGAGAACTTCCATGTATATATGCTTCCTGGCCCGATACTGTTTTTTCAAACGTCATGATTAGAAAAAGGGTGCAGAATGGCTTCACTTCCTTGAGAGCCTGTTAGCAGCTCATTTATTTATTATCCATGCATGAGCTGGCTGAGCTGAAATACACGTTTTTTAACCGATCACACAAAATGTGAGATGCACTGCAGTTTGGTAAATGGTGTAGTTATGATGTCTTTTTTATGTATCCTGCATGTTTAGATCTTCTGAAGCAAAGATGTATGCAGAGAGCAGGAGCCATTTGTTCATTCTGTCAAGCGCAGAGTGGTTTAAAGTTTCGATTCACATTGGGTTTGTTTGCTTCTCCAACAAACACAGGAACTTTGGCTTTCTTCAAAAATGAAAATTATGAAGAAAATTTGTAGTAAGATTAAAAATGTTAAAATTTAACTTTTTTTTTTTTAATTAAGAGCCTCAAACTGAATTATTTTTCACTTCCCTCTTTCCTTTCTCTCTTTTTCTTTTCAATTTGGGAAAAGGAAAGAAATCAGACAAAAAATATGACAGAACTAAACTGTGACCTGTTTGCATCACTTCCCTGTGTGTGTTTTACTTAAAAAGTCTGCAAATAAAGGAGAAACTGAAAAGACTGAGGAAAACATAATTTGGCTTTCCATTCTCCTTCATGATACTTTTTGGGTTTCCTATGACCTCTCCCATGGTTAGAACTCAGTCAGGGTGAAACATTTTTGTCCCTTACTGTTTCTCAGTAATGTCAATTAAAAGCCATGCAGAGTGACAACGCAACATTGCCAACACATCAGTCACGCACTGTACGATAAAAATAAGTTATTTTTTTGTGTGTTAGTTTTGGTGCCTTTGAATGCCACAATATTCCTCAGTTTAAAGGAGCTGGGAAGGGTTACTTCGATTACTTTTTTGCTACCTTCCAATACTGTCCTCTTTTCCAGTTTCGCCATCATATCCTATCTTTCATATGCCCTTCTCATTCAGATCCCCTTCCAATATCACCACTGGCTTACACTTCAAGCAGAATTCTTCCTGCAACTTCTCACCAACCATCTCAAGATTGTCTCTCATCACCTCCTTTCGGAGCAGACCCCCCTCAGCTGTGCACAACCTCCTAGCTGCCATTGCTCCCCGAGATCCCCCACTGCTGCTTCTTGATACTGATGTAGCCTCATGTAAAGGCGAATCTCAAACAAGAGGAGACAAGTAATGCTTGGGCCTAGCAGCTGCTTCAGCCAGTCACCATCGATGATATGCAAACCTCAGCTGGGGACTGGATGGGTATTTTAAGAACCACAGATGCACAGTTGGAAAGCAGACCGTTTAACCCATGGTGATACCTGCTGCGAGGGATGACATACACCAACATGTACACTTTAGCAACTGAGCGCTCAAAAGAACGTGGTATTTCTTAGCACAACCTAAAGCACACCGACACAGGCTGGTCAAGCCATAACAGAGCGCCATCTCGTATAGACAGTAAATACTAGCGGGCTCTCTCTGAGCAGCAGAAGAGCACGGGATGTTAGAGGAAAATGTTAGCATATACAGAAAACAGGCAGATTCAGTCTGGAACTGGAAAGCACAGAGGTGGATCGTGGGGGAGGGAGAAGCTACTGGCAAGGGAGGAAACAATGAAATAGAGAGAAAAGACAACTGGGGGCTAGAAATCACAGTGAGGAAAACCCACGTGCATACCCCTGATGGAGAGAGTCCCCTCCCTCTGCTGAGCTTCCGGGCATGAAAGCTTGGGCAGAGCCTCAAGAAACCCTCAGCACGCTGACAGCTCTGACTGAAAATATGAGTCATCAGCCCCCAGGATGACTCATGGCCGCACTCCTCCACCCTGAGCAGCAAACGAAAATATAGATGAAGAGGAAGGTCGGGCTGAGGACAGTACTACAAGCCAGGGAATTTCTCAGCCTCTCACTATGTCAACACTCATGTCATGAATCTTTTCACATTCAGCAGTCGGTGGCTGTTGAGGAGGAGACAGCAGTGACCATCTGGGGAAGGAAAGAGGGGTGCCATCCTCCCTCACGTTGCCTGCCAGGGAGGGAGACGTTTTGGCAACAGAAGTAAGTACCTGAGAGACAGAAAAAGGGCAACTGGTACTCAGTAGCTAGTTAGCAGGTGAACTAGGAACACGAAGGGGAAAATCACAAAGGGTTTTGCATCTCTTGGCTAATTGGGCTACGGCTGTGAGGATGGCACTACTGAATAGCTTGCCAGGCTGAAATCCTGGCCTCATTAGAGTCACTGGGAATTTGGCAACAGACCTGAGCAGAGCTGGTTTTCACCACGGCTTTAGTGCCACGTGCCACAGAGACATAGCAAAGGCTTGAGGCCCAGGCGAAGGCCCAGCTGCGTTACTGTCTAGGTGGGTGCACCCCGGCCAGATCTCCCTGAGCACCTCTGCTCCGAGCCACAGGGAGCTCCCAGCTGGCCCCGGGGAAGGTGGCACTGCTCTGAAGATGCCCCAGCGCTGGGCAGAGCGGCTCCACCCCAGGCTGTGCCAGGGCCCTGCAGCTGAGGCAAGGCAATGCGCTGACAGGGCTATACAGGCTCTGGGAGCTGAGCTTTTAGACATCACCTTGGCAATTGCCACACAGCCAGACCATAGGAAGCTGTCTGCAATCACTCCGCTGCTAGACTCTCTGCTACAGAAGCAGCTGTATTGCACTTAATTTCCATCACCTTTCTTAAGTGCAGATTGATTGGGAGGAGGGGGTAAGGTTGCTTGTGAGCCATTAATGCTTGCTGGAGTGGCACATGCTGCCACATCGTACCACGCTGCTATTGCTTCTCACCTCCCACTTAGTTCAATACCACATCCTCCCTTGTTTCTCCATTATATTTGTTCAGACTACGAGTTACTGGAGCGGTGCTTCTAGCTCTTGGGCACTGTTTGCCCACCAAGGCCTCCATTTCCTCTGGCTCTTCGATCTACCAGTGAGATAATATTAAATCATTCACATGCTGCCTTGTCACACTGCACAGAACTGGCTTGCTTTGTACTAAGTCTTTCCGTGGAGTCTTCAGGACACTGGTTGGATCATTACTATTCTGTTCCCACGACAAAGTGAGTTAGGTCATTTAGTAGCATGTAAAAAAATTATTAACACAAATCTGAGCAGCAACATTTCAGCTTTTTTTCCCAGACCAGTGAAATTCAGCATTAACTCTAAGCACAGTGAAGCATTCACTTCATTTAAGTACTTCTTCTCTAATTACCTTCAGATTGGAATCCCCTTCCCTTTCCATTCCCTTCTAGCAGCTTTTGGCCTCCAGCTAAAATAATGCCCTTTCACTCCCCTTTTTTATCAAAGCATTGCCCTGAACATGGGGCCAAAGGATGTCAAGATAGATATACTTTTGCAGATACACTTAATGCTTGTGTAAATGAATGAATGCTCAAGTCAGAGTGTGCTTTATGGGTAACAGACAAGTTAAATCGGAACTTGAGCAGTGTGGGATTGTCTTTGGGCCTGTCATTCGTGGCCGCAGTGTGCAGCAAACACCTCCCACCCCAGGACGGTTCGGGTTTCATGATTCCATAGACAGCAGTGGTTACTGACTGACTATCTGTTTGTTCTCAGCCACAAAGCTCTGCTTTGCTGCATGGACTCAGCCTTGCTCTTCAGAGATGCTTCTCTCTTCTCATTCCTACACCGATTCAGTTTTCACTGCCTGCCAGCTCCATGCTGCTGGCACCCAGCTGAAAGGAGTGGTCAAAAGCCATCAATGGCAACTCATTACATGCATGGAAACTCAGCCAGGAGACAGAGGCAAAAGGAACAGAGGGCTCACCCCTGTCTGGGATACTGTCACAGGGCTAGAAACATTTTCCCCTTTCCAAGGACCAGCCCGTATGTGAGAAGCAACTAATATGTGAATGCTGTCCTGAATGTTTTTAGTATGCTCCTGCATCTCACAGAAAAATTAGGAAAATTTGAGATGTTTTGAAGGCTCTGCTTTTTTTTCTCTGCTCTTGCTGCTTTGTTTTCAATCCTTTTCTGAGGTCATGTTCCTTGGCTTGTAACAGTATGATTTTCTCTATAGCAACTAAGCTATTCTGCATAAAAAAATTAGAAATCAAGGTGTTAGAAAAGGCAAATGGCCCATCTAGACCATTACCTGGCAATTTGCATCATAAAACGGTTCTCTCAGTGCAATGCTCTGTCTCAGAAAGCTACTCTGATGCCACACTTCATAATAAGACATAATGGCAAATTTTCCCCATGCCGTAGTAACCCCACTTGTGCAATGTTCTCTAACGGACAAAGGGGTAAAAGAAGGAAAAAAAGGGAGTATTTATGCCTTGTGGCAACAGCCCTAAAGCTTGATAGCCTATTTTAGAACCTGCAATTTGAAGAGCTCTGCTTGTTTAGCCCAGCCAAGCAAAGGCAGGCACAAAATATGATTATCCCAGGTATATTTATAGAGGAGATACATCAGGGAGGAAGAAGAGCTAATGAAGAACAAATGGCATGAGAACAAATGGGAATAAATGAGCTACAATAAAATTAGGCTGGAAATTAGAAAATGGTTCTACCTCTGCTGCTCTGGAAGAACCTCCCAGGAGGAGTACATGGGGCAAAAAAATGTGGCTATTTTTAGGAAATAACAACATTAGTGTAGGAAAGTTTTACCATTGTATGGCCTGATGGCTACGATAGCAGGGGATCATTTCAGGAATCTTCTAGCCCTATATACTTCTCTTTCTAGAGCATTTACATTTCTTCTGAAAACAGGCTCCCACAAGGCTCTTAGAATACCCTGACGGAGGCTTGTCTCTGTAATGTACCAGCCTTTTTGATCAAATTTTAATCCAATCTTGTTTAAGGTGCAGACTCTGCAGACTTGAATGAAAAAAACAACAGCGATTTGCTCAACCAAATCCATCTGATGTTTGTCCAAAAGATGCTTTCTGATTCACACAGGAATTAAATCGCATGGCTTGCAGTACCCAAGAGGCAGTCTAAAGTGATCATTGAATACCCATTTATATTAACTCTGTTAACCTCCACTGGTAGCACAAAAGGGGCTCAATGCCAGCGCATCTTGCACTTTGAATTAGAGTTTGGTTTTAGACGTGGTAAGTCCCATTCCGTGAGCTCTATAGCAGTGCCCACCGTGCTCGGTGGCTGGTGCAGAGCCGCACAGAGGGAGTGCGCGCTGCCATCGGGGTGCCGCCATGACCACCCCACTCATCCATCTAGTCAGATGCCACGTGAGTAAAAGCCACAGCACATTTCCACCCCCACTGCTGTACCTGTGGCCTGCATCACCTACTCTGATGCAAGACCCAAAGGAGAGTGCCCCCAAATTTCCCATTTCTCTCCCAAATATATCACCTGGCTTAACAACCGGTATTACATTGCCATACAAATCTTACCAAGATGATACTAGGCAAGCTTTGGGTAAATGAGAATTGGGCCCTTTCTGTATATATGAGCACACGCATATTTCTGCATATATCATACATACGCAGATACACAACTGTAGGGCAGAGGAGTAAAACGCAGCCTAAATCACCCCCGCAGTGTGCCTGGCACCTGGGGATGCTGCATCAGCCTGCCAGAGCCACCACCGCTGCCAGGGCTGAGTGAGCTGCTAGCAGCCTCCCTCAGTCACAAAGCCAGCAGCTATGCTCTGCGTCCTCCCAGCGTCACTGGGCTCCGCAGCTCTCTGTCTGCTCATGTTCAGGAATCCCATGATAACTGCCGTGATAGATATTTTTTAAAAAAGCCCAGCCCTGCACAGGCCCCTCCATTGTCATTGCTGCCTGGCCAGAGGGGGGAAAACCCAAGGAGGCACTTCGCTATGTTTCTATTTCTGTCTCCTGGACTGCAGAACACCTCACAGTTTAGCAAGTTCCTTGCTGAAGTCTGACTTTCACAACACTAAATATAGGAAATGTGCACTCTGCAGGGGCTAAATTTAGCTTTGCTGCGTTAGAAGGGGAGGTACCTCGTTACTGGAGGCAGGAAAGCAAAACCACTGCAGGCAGGGAAGCTTGGATGATGCAGTAGCAGCCACTGCTCTATTGTGCCAGCACAGAAAGGAATTGAATTAGAAAGTTCAGTTCTGGGTTTGATTTTCTCTTTTTAAACAAATCTGGTCAATGCCCTAGTGAGGTTTTACAGTAGTTCACCTCCTCCAGAAGAAATTACATATCTCCATGTTATTTCTGTAAAAACATTTAGGAATATTCCTTATTTAAATCAAGGAGAGACTTAAAAATAATACAAATTAAAATTCAGGGTTGAAGGCATCTGAGGTTGCTACAGCTGGCATGTAAAGCCTTATATAAAGACCCTCGCACGCAGTAAATCATGACTACCTGACATAAGCCTGGGCAGGCTTTTCAGGAATGTTAATCGCTGATGAATAAGGAGGACTGGCCTCTCACAGCTGCAGCCTTTCACCTCTAAGTCACCTATTCTAGCATACTTGGCAGGGGGGCACACGACATGGACTCTGTTCCCAAGCTGTGCTATTCATCGTGGATTAGACAACGCACCTCGGTTTCCCCACCTATCAGCTGCGGGTAGCAGAATTTCTCCTGTGCTGTAGAGCATTTTCAGAGCTGAGTGAAGAGTTAAAGCCATTAACTTGGGCTGGCTGGTGTCTCTTTAGAAACCACAAAGGGCTGGGAGGATTGGAAAGACAGGATTTTGACCAAAATACTATGCAGAAAAATGTCTGACTGCTTGAAAACAGGTTTCCTAGCGGGTATCATCACACATGAATCAGCAAAGGCAGGTGACAGCCCGGAGGCACCAGACACCCCGTGCCTGCAGGGCCAAGGCTGCGGGAGCATCATGGGAGACGTAGTTCAAGGAGGTAGCCCCACACTGAGCTGCTGACTAGAGGAGTGGAAGCAGCTGATGTAAAACTCTTTTCAGGAATTATGATGGTGTTTCAGAAGTGTCAAGGTCAAAATTTTAGAGAGTCCCATTTCTCTACTACCATTCTCATGTACCTGCAAGTCTTCTCCAATATGAAACAAGGTAACGAGGAGGATCACCTTCCAGGTGGAAAACTGGTATGTAACAGGAAACCAGATCAAAACACCACTAACATAATTATTTCATGTTCATACAGATGACGATGATACGCAAACTACATTATGGAGAAGATGACCTGTTCTGAAAAGAAAATAACATTGGGATCCACCAAATGTTCTTGTCAGAACCAAATATAATGACCAAAAATACCATTTTCCAAGTCCACATTAGATTCAGCCCTGGTTAATTCATGACAAGTGACAGCTGCACAACCGTTTTACCGTGGACTGCTGACAAAAGTACGTTATTCACTGGATACCTAATGTCTATACCAGGAAGGTAAATGTGCCCAACACTTGTTCTCTAGTACAGACTAGCCCTTTTTCACCTACTCTTATAGCCCAACTCCCTTATAGCCCAAAACATTTTCGTCCTTGTTAACTTTCAAGCTGTGCATGTGAATTGTCTGGGAGAGTGTTATTTGCCTGGGGCCAAAACAGGTCAGTGACAATAGCTGAGCATTATAAACAAAATCATACCCAGCATCTGGGAACAACCTCTGGGACTGTTTAATTTATTAGCATAGATATAGTCACTGAGTTTAAACGGAGGAAACAAAAACTGTCTGTCTTTCCCCTCAATACATCCAGTAAATAATGTTAAATTAAATACTGATTGGTCTGACTCGCAGGCTACACACATCTACCAGCCCTTTTGCCAGCAATTAACTCATACCCCATCACTTCAAGTTTTGGTCCTGGGAGCCGACGATGGTTTAACTGACACACTGAGGTGTTGGAGTAGATGAGTCCTTTCAGAAAGGCAACAATCAGCAGGATTTTAAAATTCAGGATATTTATCCTGAAAGTACCCTGAAAGTTTACACTTTCTTTTGGCTCTTGGTGTGCAAACCATGCTCCCTTGGACTCACGCACAGGCAGCCTCGAACCTTCAGAAGGCCTTACAAAAATGCCTTATGACTGCATGTTCATGAAGTAGCTATTGACAGATAGAAAAGGAGAAAACATTTCCAAATATAAACTCCTTGCAACAAAATTAGAAAGCATGTGGAAAGGAAGGGACTCCATACAGGACCACCACTAATTTGAATATTTTTGTGGTTTTCAGTTCTGTCCCTGAGAGGCTGAAGGTAGGTTAATTCCATTCCTCCTTCAGTTAAGCCGCTGATATTCTTTCCATATTCTGAATATTTCAACTGGTCTAAAAAAAGATATTACCACTTCCTTCAAAACCTCTGCCCTCTCTGATACCAAGGGGTCATGAGCACAAACTCGACGAGTAAAACATTAGAGGTGATATCCCACTTGTACACCTGCTTCTTGAGATCCTTTTCTCACGCTTCTCACACGTGCCCATGGAGGCTTCAGATACTAATTGTTCACAGCTATACAACACGGCCAGTGACAGCGCAGCTGGAAATAAGCCTAATGAAACATGCAATGTAGACTCACTATACCATAGACCCACATTAACAAAACAAACAAAAAAAAGCCAAACAAACAAAGCACATGATTATATAGAAAAAGAAAAAAAGAGATAAAATTACGCAAATGGAGCCGGGTCCCCAGGAGTTCCCTTGTTCATAGACTCGTATCAAGAATCTTTTTAGTCTCATGTAACAATTCCAGCCACTTCTAACGCTATGGACCGTAATTCTCAGTCCTCTGTACTTTCAAAAAGCAAGGGATATTTTATCCTGTACTGGTTTTGGCTGTTGATTTTCTGTGTAATAGCTTGTATGGTGCTATGTTTGGGATTTGTGACCAAACCAGTGTTGATAACACAGGGATGTTTTAGCTGTTGCTGAGCAGTGCTTACACTGCATCAAGGCCTTTTTTGTTTCTTACCCTGCCCCACCAGCGAGTAGGCTGGACAGACAGCGAGTAGGGAGTGCACAAGAGTCTGGGAGGGGACACAGCCGGGACAGCTGACCCCAGCTGACCAAAGGGATATTCCATACCATATGACGTCATGCTCAGCATATAAAGCTGGGGGAAGAAGGAGGAAGGGGGAATGTTCAGTTATGGCATCTGTCTTCCCAAGGAAACATTATGCATGATGAAGCCCTGCTTTCCCAAAGATGGAAAGCAATGGACGCCTGCCTGCCAATGGGAAGTAGTGAATGAATTCCTTCTTTTGCTTTGCTTGCACATGGGGCTTTTGTTTTACCTATTACACTGTCTTTATGTCAACCCACAAGTTTACTCAATTTTGCCCTTCCAATTCTCTCTCCCATCCCACTGGGAGGGTAGCGAGTGGCTGAGTGGGGCTGAGCTGCCTGCTGGGGCTAACCCACAACACATCCCAAAGACATTCAGTAGGTAGCCTTTCAGTGGGTTGTATCTGTTGGTATTTCAGCTGTAAAAAAGGGATAACATTTCCCTTGCACTCTATACTACTATGCATTTTTGAACGTACTAATTTAATCTTTAAATCAATGTCATCCGGGAAAGAAGTTTTATGAATGTAACTGAGAACACCCAGTTCTTTTGTTGTGCAAAGCAGACTGTTCAGCTGAGCTTTACCTTCTCCAGAAAGGATGTCTTTGAGTTCTTCTCAATTTCAATTCTGTATTACTAGATTCAGTGTTACCTTCCTATTTCCCTATTCCCTTTTCTGTGTGTGCGAGCAGTAAAGGCACACAGAAGGAAACACAGGGCAAGTCCAATGATCTCTTGCTCAGGTCAGCATTGACCACGGAAGCTTCTATAACAGATGTTCCCTGAAAAGAAAACATTTCACCACCTGCCTATGTATCTGACAGGCAGAGTGAAGGAGAAATGGGCTAGGAGGCCTTCCAGCCAGTAAACAATCTAGTTGGTGCTATTACAATGAGCTGTTAATATTGTATATCTAAACAGACACACAGAGGACTTGTCATTCTTATCTAAAAATCTGATATGAAACATATATAATGTCTGTAACATATATAAATAAATGTTTATGTGGTTAGGTAGACCTACAGCATGTCATTAAATCATTTGGCATAGTGACAACTTCATTGTCATACTGAGGGCTCTTCCTTCGAACATGGTTTTGGGTGCCTGTTTGGTATAGAACTTTCAGCTTATTTACTTAGGTTGTAGGCTTGTCCTTCACAGAGTGTTTTTCTGTTGCATATTTGTTTATTATCTGCCACAATGGTTCTTGGTGCAAGACTGGAGCTCCTGGATCTTATGTGATGACAAAGAAAATTCTTCCTTACGCCAAAAATATCCTTCCTAAAGCTATCAACTGAAGTGATTGTTACACTTACATGAGGCCAGTATCTCTGAATAATTGATGAAACCACAGACAGACATAAGATGCGCAATGCAATTAAAGGATCACCTATGTTGATGTAAGTTGTGTATAAGAAAAGATGCAACCCATCTTCAAGATTACACAGCCAATGCCATCTCCTTTGGAATCAGGAGTGATCGGTTGACTCTACCTTGGATAGCAGCCAACAAATCAAACATTTAGAAGGACTTACAAAAATGCCTTGTGACTCCTTGTCCATGAGGTGATTAATTGCTAGACAAAAAAGTGCAAACAATCTTCAGATATAAATTCTTCACAACACTAGGAACAACATGGAAAAGAAGGAACTTAATACCTGACCTAGCTTGAATATTCCTGTCAGTATTCAATCTTTTACTTTAAAGGTAATTTACTTAATCTGACAGCATCCTGACCCATTGATCTTGCTGAGCCCAAGATTAAGATAACATAGTGAATTCATATAGCATGCCAATGATCAGAGTATGCTATGCAATGATAGTTCTATTAAAATAGTTCACGATTAGAATAATAAAGGCAAAAGATGTACAACCAAATACTCCACACATATATTCAAGTTTTCTTTTTATCCTGTAGAAACTTTCTGTGGTTTTGTCCAGTTTGTCAGATCACTCCAACCTTAAGCACCAACAGTAGAAGAAAACAGTAGAGATTGAGGCCAGTTGACCATAATTTGGAGAAGGAAAGAAGAAAGCAAAGGAAGTACAAATGCTATCATCTTGTAACAAACCATAAAGATGGACAAACATGTTTGGATCGTACCACTGTCATAGGTGTTAGATGTACATTATTTTGCTTGCAAGGGATAAAATGAAGGCAACTGGTAAAATAGCAGAGCCTGAATCAGGATAAATTACTAGAGCTAAGGCAGTAAAATGGATCCGTTAGTGAATCTGTTTGCTTACTTTCTGCACTTCAGTCAGCCTGAGATGGGCTCAGTCAATGTGGTTATTCCCAGTTTTACCCTTCTGTCTATCTCCTGTCTTTTCACAACGTAACTTGACATTTCCACTAAGTCTACATTAATAAGAGCAGGCAAAGAAAGTGTAGTTTCATTTCTGTTAAACACACATGAAATAGTCTTTTAAACCCCACGTTTTTATTTACATCATTTTGCAAAACTTTGCAGAATTCTTTTGGATGAACCAAACCTCCTAATTCTCTGGTTTGGATTCCTCATTAAAGAGGTACGTTTCCACACTGAGAAGGGCTGACTTTCTTTAAACAGGAGGGAGTTCGGCTCTGCATTTATGAAGTTAGTTGATCTAAAGTTATAGTTTCTTAAGAGCTGGAGATGAAAGGTTTCAAAGCTTTCTTTGATCAAAGCGGCAACATGTGACAACATTAGAAACAGCAGGGGAAAGAATAAAATGAAGCAAGCAAAGCAATATCGCAAGACTTCTGCCTGCCAATTCAACCTCCCAGTGCCAAAAATGGAGCAAAATATAGACTAAGTTATTAAATACTTTTTTTTTTAAATCAGAGTTATGAGTTACAGCTCTCCAGTTTTCAAGATGTTTACATATCTGACTGACTCAACATACACAAAGCCTAACTTTGAACTTCACAGGACTACTGCTCGCAAGAAAGTAAGCAGAGGTGGATTTGCCACCAGCAATGCGCATCCCATTGGTACTGCCCCATGCTGCAAATACGCTCTAGGCCATGTGAGGAGGGAGAGAACCTACTGCCACATGAAGTCCCCATCCAGAAGAGGCATACAGCCAACACCAGTTAAACACCCATCTCCTGCACAGAGTTTAAGTACATTCTGGTAATTTAAAATACAGGCAGGCAATAAATAAACCTCTTAAATTAGTTTCAACATGAGGGACAACTAGATTTCTATTGCTATTAGAAACCTGAGCTCTTACTCCAAACCACCCACAGCAATTTGCTGTAACCACTGCTGACTACTTGTTATTTTCTTTGATTTCGGCAATCTTTATATTTAATAAGGTAGCTCTATCTTTTTTGAGACTTCAATTTGTTATAAGGAAACAAGGTAGAGAAAAATCAATTATTCAAAGTATTAGAATCGGGGTTTTCATTTTAGTAAAATCTTTCTCTGATTATATTATTATACTCTAAAAAATGGACCTATTTTATATCTCAAATGAACTTAAAACAACAAATGTTAATAATTGATTATAATACTATAAATTAAGCAATTGAAAACTGTCATTTATTGAATCAGTGAGCTTTTGTAAGTAGTTAAACAAGTTAAATTTTTTTATAGAAAGAATGGGGTGAAATACCTTTAACTAAATCATCATATCCCATATAAATAAAGTACAACAAACCATTTCCTGAATTAAGAAAGTTTCTGTTCATTCAAATGTCAGCACCTACAGAGTTTCTATATTGGCATATTCACTGCTGTTATCCAGAATTCTGTAAAGTGCAACTTTTACTGAAGATTTCAAAACTTGTTCACTGTGGAATATCTATTAAGTCATACTAGAAGTGATTTAGAATGTTGGTTTTCAATGTATGAATCTGTGTTCCAGTCTCCTTCCAAAATTAACTTGATACAAATGCTAAGTAGAAAATTAATTATGCCATAAATATGAAATGTTTCATTCACCTTTTCCTAAATCTACTACAATGGGAATATTAGAATGCAAAAAAAAATTTTTATATAATTGCTTAACTATACACAGCTACAGAATATCCTTATTAGCTAAAAAAAACCCCCACCATTTTGTGTAAAGATTTTTATTTGATTGCAACGATCAAATAAAAATATTTTATAGTTAGTGCCACAACTCTTGATTTGGGAAAATACAAGTAAATGTAATTAAAGTCACTGAATTAAAAGACAGTTTTAAGCTTATT
Organism: Aptenodytes forsteri; assembly: GCF_000699145.1. NCBI lineage: Eukaryota > Metazoa > Chordata > Aves > Sphenisciformes > Spheniscidae > Aptenodytes > Aptenodytes forsteri. Next base: position 5,731,589 of record NW_008794443.1, read on the forward strand.
GATTTAAAATTGAAGTGACTTCAAATCAGTCCCTCATAGATCCTATTGAGTGACTGGTAGAAAATTATTTAATCTGATGAAGTTTCCTTCATCCTAATTTGAGAATCATTTGTGCAAAAGTTTCCAAAGTAATTTATTGTATTAAACATAATTATTATCATTAATATTATTTATCAAATAACTGTGGGTCAGCAATGCCCTATCCATAGATCATTTTCCGTTCTGAGAAGCCAAAATTGAAATTTTATCAGCCTCAACTGTATACATTATGCAAGTCATACTGCAATCTTCCATTTCTACACCAGATAAGCACAATTCTTAGGTTTAGTTTTCCAGAAGAAATGCTTGCGCGTGTGAATTTTTTTTCACTTCTATTCTCTACCTATTAGCCACCTTTGCTTAGATACCTATTACGCAGACCTCTGGCAAACAGCCACACAGGAGATCTCTAAGAAGCAAGCAGAAACAGTATTGTAGGAACTTGAGTGAAGGTCCCTTTCTTTCAGAATACATCTGGACTAATGCTTTAATGCTAAATTGAAAAATTAAAGTGCAAATCACTTCTGACCATTAGGACATACTGAACCCAGAGGCAGCTGCCTGTGGTGCAATACTTGTGCACAATTAGTACAGAAACATCAGCAGTTCTTTCAGAGTAAAGTGCAGGATGAAGCAGCATACAGTGTCCTGTCACTAATCACCCCAGAAGGAAGGTCCTTCTAAATAGGTGAATCCATGAAAGAAACTCATTATTCAATGAAATCCATCCTGCAGAGATTTGAAGGATGTGGGAGGGTAAACCTAAATGAGACTATGTACTATCCCCATACACAAAAGCTGTTATCTATACTTCTATGCTTTACTGTTACAGTACAGCACCATTCAGTTTCTCCACAGAGATAAAAACGTAGCATGGAAGACAAAAATTTCCATCACTGTATATGATCAGTTTAATCTATTGTATGGCACATGAGACTGGCGAGAACTTGTAGAGCACAGGTCCTACTAGTTCATATCAGTATCAAGCTGCTCCTGACTGAAGTGAAAGCAGGCTCGAAGTCAGCAGTAATGGGTGTCTCTTATGCTCCCGTATCTGCTATAAGGTGCTCCCTGGTTCACCCAAGGCCCTGACAGTGTGCTCCCATGGGGGTCCCCTGCTTCACGGGGTGGAAGCACCACTCCCCCCACGCTGCCCGCTCCCCATGCCCCCAAAGCACCCGGCATCCTATATCGGCAGTGCAGCAGGCCCCCAGACCGTGTTCATTCAATCAAGCCTGCAACGGCTCAGAGTAGAGGCCATGCTGGCACAATACTAAGTCCATCAATAGCTTGCACTGAGACAATTCCCATTACAAGTTTATTTATAGGCAGAGTAGACCTATAAATATCCAGGAGATAGGCCAAATACCATAAAAGAGCCTTTTCCTTCTCTCATTCCACAAAGCAACACCTAGCAATCACTGGTCAGTAAAAGATATTAATGAGGTGTTGTTTCCTGCTCATAGAGCAGCTGAGTAAGAGGCCAAGGACATTCCCGCTTCTGTAATAACAGAGCTACAGCACTGAAGCACAGGGGCTAGGGGCTGCAATCAAGCATAACTAATGTGCTCAGTAGCTTAGGTATTAAGTTCACTAAAGAATAAAAAAGGCACGGAAAGAACACGTAGGCAAAATGTAATGGATAGCCACAGGTGGGAGGAAAAATCAGCTTTGAATTCTCCCTAGAATAATTTCTTGCATAAGACTTTATATAAGCTGACAGCCTTTCACATTCTCAGAATAGGATCCCAAAATTCACTGGCAAGGTCTGCACCCTCTGGTAAAAACGGCCCCAAGACCGCACTCGCCAACTACCACGCTGTTTATTATCAGGGAAAACAGAAACAGCCAGTTTCAGGTGGGGTCGGAGCACAGTTTCAACAGCATTTGGGATTCTGATGTCACCCACTGGGTCAGCTTACAGCCTGGCAGGCCTGGAGAGGCACCTCCCTCCCTGTCTGCAAACTGTGTGGAAAACAGCTATGCAGGCAGGGGCAGGAAGGAAAGCTCACCTTGATCAAAGCCTCTCTGGAGTCCAGGCTTTTAGAGAAAGCAGAAAAAACGCAGCAAGCTCTCTGTGCCCCATGGAATTGCCACTCTGCAACAGTACAAGTGCAGGCAAAACCAGCCAGCACCGAGGCACCCTGCTAAGCTAGCGGTGTGTACAAGCACGCACTTACTTGCCAACAGCCCCAGAGAAGCCTGAGCTCAAACAGAATTCTCTAAGATGAAAGGAAAAACCGTGAAGCCTGTCCAGCTTTTGCCACGTGAGCACATTTTTGCTGCAGGGTGCCTTTATACATTTCAAGCCACCCAGTTGTTTTTAAGGACGAGACCTATGCGCAGCATGTCACTTCAAAGTGAGTCAGAGGCACAAGCAGCAAGAAAAGATAACGTTTGGTTTCACATGCCGGGCTAACAGTCATCTCATTTTTTTCATTATTTGGAACCATATGCCCAACTGAAGAAACAGGGAAACCATAAAAACAGCATTATTTTAGAGCAGTGCCCAAGGGACTTGCGACCTGACATTCAACATTGCCAGAATTCCCAGTACAATGAGGACAGTTACATTTCCTAACTTTACTTCCCTACTCACTGAGGAGGTGAGCACGCACTCCATGGAAGTTAAGAGGGGGTTTTGGTTTGTATTTTACCTTCTAGGGAAAATAAATCTTTCCCTCAAGATCTTGAAGAAAATCTTGACAATATTACATGACCATATCCCTAAATACTCCAAATTCTCAGCACAGAAAAGCAAATCCCTCCTTTGATTAAAGAAGTGCCATGATTTTTTAATCTAACCTCATGTTGTGGGGGCCTTCAGCTTCTAGGAGTTCAGGATTGGAAAAGTTGGTTATCATATACTCAAATCTCTTAAGAGCATACATTTTAAATAATGAAGTGGAAGAAAGTAACTACATCCTCACTGGACAGGCATAGCCAATATAAGCAGCATGCAAAAGGTTACAAGAGGAAATCAGTAGTACACAACACAAACCCAGATTTTCATAATACTTTTGTAGTGCTTTCTGAAAAAATAAGCCTCTTTCTTTGCAGAAAGAACTATGCCATGACTTGGCATGGAATCTCTTAATTGAAGCCACTGCCAGGCAGAGAGGAAAAACAAAACCTGCCCTGGAAAGAACCTGCTGTGCAACCCCATTTGGAAGGGCAGAGAGGTGTCATCTCTGCACACAAGCTGAACCCCCAGGTATGAAACAGAGAGAACAAAGACAGGAGGCCTTTAGAAACGTCCCAAGTGATCCTCACAAAGTCAGGAGGTTCATATACCTCACCATTTCATACTTCTGGTAGGGAACATTATTTACTCTATCATACCATAGACTATAGCAGACTTCTGGAAAGCTTCCTCAGCTTAATCCAAATCAGGTTCTAGGTGTGCTTAAACACTTTCACAAGCCAATATTTCTTATTTCTGAACCTGCAAAAATTACCAGCTGAGAAGACCTCTTGACCCCTATCAGGATTTTGAGGTGCCAAGATGTATGAGAATGGATAACTTTGGATAGACAGGTTGTTGTTAGTTTGAACCCAATCATTTAACCCAGATAGCGTGCGGAAGGGTCACTGTTTAACAATTACAGCAAAGAAGGTGAAAGATATGGAGAATTACATTTTTCTGCCCTGCTCTGCTTCAGCTGAGTGTCTTCCTTTCTTTCCAATTCCTTTAGTGATCAGGTCAAATAGGGACAATACCACACATCACATAGAAGATGTGACAAAACACATGCAACCCTTTGTCCACTTCGTGTAAGTGCTATTTATGCGTTCACTTGTTCACACTGCACCAAGCAGGCCTGATCTTGCATTGTCATACTGAGGGGAATGAGAACAAATTCCTCTGGAGCAGGTCAAGTCTATGGTGAAAGGGGCTTTAGAAGTCCCTAGAAAGACAGTATAGGTCATCCAGTTCATTCAGAAATAAGATCATGAGGTAGCTGATCAAGGAAAATACTGTATTATTTTTATTATTCTGCCCATATCAAATTAGTTGCCCACGCTCTGGCCTGGGAATTAGAATCACTCAAGTGCAGTGATTTGTAACCCTTTCAACGTGCTTACCCCTAAAAAACTTGCCCTTGGGAAACAGACTCCACACAAGGAAACCAAATTCACTGTCAGGTTTTCCTTAGTCCCATTTTGCACAACCCTTAGAAGCAGCCCAGAGAACCCCCTTCTGCCACTCAGAGTTCCCAGCGCGGCAGGGTCTGATGTGCAGACAGATCATGCTGCTCTGCAGTGTGTTACTTAGACCTTGTCTGGACTGGGGAGTTCAGTCGCTGGCAGCAGGCCACGAGTTTGGCTGCACAATGGCAGTGTAGGCAGGCAAAGCTGGTGTTGGTGCTGGTGTACAGTCCAGCCCAATTTCAAGCACGAATGAACTACGTTTCAGTAGTTATTGGCAGCTTATCAAGCCGAAGCTTGTGGAAAGCCTTGTGATTCTGCCCTGCTGTTGTCAGAAGCAAAAGAGAACAGGTCTCTCTGTACTGCGCAACTGTGCCTGTAAACAGACTTTACACACAGCCTAGAAAATAAAACTCAAAAGTAGATGCTCCTCAACAGTCAGCTGCTAAAAAGAGGGAGTTTCATATTCATGTATTGTTACATGAAATTAAGGTCTTGAAAAACCAGCCCTGACAGTCATTTCTCTCCTTTTCTGAGAGCATGGCACATTATCTATGGCTGGTACACCCTGTTGATTTTTAACCACCTCTGTTTTGCCTCACCAGTTTCCTGCCTTGACGGGCTCCAGCTAGAGCTACCCACACAGAGCAACCAGAGCGCAGGGAGCCTCCAAGGCACAACAGCCATCAGGATCATGAAGGCACAAAACCTGATTCTCACCTGTTTGAACTCAATCCTCCTTCCCCCTACTATGAAGATGCCTAAGCAAGGTCATGCCCAAACTCAGCTGAAACTGAATTGCTTGCAAGGCAAGCTCTGCTGAGGGGAAATGGTTTTCAGTTTTTTGGGCCAGAAAGAACCATCAGACCACCTAGCCTGACCTCCTGCATGACAAAGACTGCTGCAGAGAATAGCTGCTGGGAAAAGACACCTCCTTCTAACCTGGCAGTGAAGTACTGGCAGGGCAGGACAGGTCCAAGATCAGTCTCTCCAGTCCCTGACTGGGAAGAATGAGGGCTGTTCACAACATGGCCGACAACATTCAGTTTCTTTCCTCACAACAAAATAAGCCAGCTCAGGTTGCCCTTGAAACCCATTTTACTAGGCTGCATTTCCCCAAGGCAACCAAGCCTCTGAATCCTTGAAAATTCCCTCCTCTTCTCCCCTCCCTCCAACACTTCTGCCCAGGGAGAGGAGGCTTAACACTCGCCTGCCAGTTTCTTCTCTTTGCAATCTATCTTTTCCCCTGGTTCCTCAGGCTAGCTAATTCTCCCAGATTGAAGGCCCTGGGTTCATGGCACACCTTTCAACCTTTTCTTCCCCTAAGGTAAAGCTTAAATCACCAGAGAATAGGTAATAAGTCAGTAGATAAGCCACTAAAGACTATGACTTACCTGGACTAGATTGCAGCTACCTCTAGCCACTTCCCCTTTACAATGTTCCCTGAAAGCTCTACGTTCCCTCCCTTTTCTTTGTACTTACCTGCCACACACTGAGGTGGTGAGACCTTGTAGCAGAGTGGCACAGCGGCACTGTAACATGGCCCATACTCCCTGCCCAAGCTACCTACATTACAAGCCAAGGTCTGAAGGAAGGGGGAGCCACCTCCATGACCCACCTGTCTCACCCCACTGGGAGGACACACAAGAGCCTAAAGAAATTAGGCAGAGCTTTGGATCCTGATCCAGCTGATGAGCTGTCAAGTTGATTTGCAATGAGAGCTGTGCTCCCTCACAAAGAAAAAACACAGGAATAAAATATATTTAGTCACAGGGCATAGAAGAAAGGAGAGATCAGGTGGGAGCATGAGTGTGCTTCAAGGCTGAAGAACAAATCATGATTGTGAGGCTCAGCTGAGTCTCTGATGGAAGGATCGAGGCACAAATTTGGAGACAGAGCCAAAGAGTTTGCAAACTTCCCAGCTGCAATTCCCCGTGAGGGAACTCCTGCAGTTCTGCAAGGAGCACCAGATCTGCACACCTCCAGTGGGCTTCACTGCCAAACAATAAAACGTATGTACAAATCTTACTTAAACATTAGTAACTATAGCAAATTGCAACTGAAAAATGCTACTGCTAACTCAAGGTGAGAGTCCAGCTCCTACTTATTTCACAGTAGCTATTTCCTAATGCCTTTGAGACCTAGGCCATACAGTGTATTTTACATGTAATTGAACAACAGAGCTCTATCCCCTGACAGAGCACAGGAATCCAGCAAAGGCAAGTGGTGTCCAAGAGCTACAACACCCTCTCCACAGCCGATTTGAGGAACAGTGCACTGCTACAGCACTACTTCTCTATTTTGCCAGACTTGTTTTCTCTTTTGTGATAGGAGAGCTAATTATACTTTCCAATACTCTTACAACCTTTTGAGAACCTCAGGAAAGAAGTGCTATGCAAGAGCAGTGTCATTACTTACAATGAATCTGCTGGTTGCATATGGTGAGAGGAGGCAAAATAGCTCACAAGCAGACCAACAGAGAGAAGAGCTGGAGCAAGGTAAGGACTGGGATAAATAGGCAGGGCAGTCCCCGAATTTTTTAACTAGCAACAATCAGCTGACTCTGGTGCCATGTAACTTGGGGCTGCATCAATACCTGCTTAGCTCTGAAGTACAAATTGCGCCATCAAGCAGAGATTAGGTCACCTATTCCCATATATACTTATGACACTATGATACCAGTAGCCTCCTTTTCATTCTGTGTAGAAAACAGGGAAAATAATTGTTTATCCCAAAGAAGGTAGTATAGGGGATGGAAGAAACCAGTGTCCTACGTCAGTAAATAAGCTAGTGCCCCGAGAGCAAACTGATAATCTGAAACTAGACCTGGCACAAGCAGGTAGCCTTACTGGCCACTGGGACATGTGGCTAATTTGGGCTGGTTTTGTGTATGAGAGGAGAGTGAGGGCATTCAGCGGGTCTGGCATGCTTTGCTAGACTGGGTGGAGTGCTGCACGTGGGGCCATGCTGAACCATGGGGGAGGAATATAGCGGCCCATGACCACACTGAAATCAGCTGAATTAAGTGCAAGAAATATGATAACCATGGGAGGGAGCTCTTAATTTATTGCTGTCGTAGACACGGTGGGGGTGTCTGCAGCCCTTAGTGAGAGATAAAAGTAGTTTGCAAAGGAAAAGTGAAACAGCGTGGAACAGTCACAGCCTGATCTCTGAAATTGCAAAGAATAAAATGAATGCTAACTTGAGGGGGGAGGGAGGGAATTTTCCCATACCCTCTTGCCTCCCACATTGCATCACCCACTGCAGTGAGCTCAGGTGAATAATACAGACTGATGCATTTGTCTAAGACATGCTTTCATACCCATAGTCATTATGAGGGGGAAAAACCCAGAGAGCGAATAAAACCCAAGGACTCTCTTTCAGAAAGTTCAGAGTGGAACATTTTCAAGAGTGGGTGTTTGCTGCAGGCCCCTGTGAGCTGAGCTCTTTTTTCCTCACCCCTCTCATTTAAGCCTTCATTTGCACGGTGACTCTCCTGCTGTTAACGGGCTCACTGAGCAAATGGCTAAGGAAGTATAGAAGCCAACAAAAAGGAAAATACTTCTTTTCAGTCTGTATCCGTTTAAGGATACAGCTGCATGAGCACCAAGTTTCATTTCATAGGGCAGATGAGGATCAAGTGCTGTGATCAGTTTTAAGAAGTTCTATAACACTTCGTGGAACAGGATGTGGCCCAAAATTGTCAGATTATAGTAACTGGTGTGAAGCAAGGCAATGTACCTCACCAGTGGCGTGGTTAGAAAGTGTGACAGTTCCTCATCTGAAAGATGAAATAGAAAAGTACCTATTCCAGAGGCTATTATGACTCTTTGAAGGAAGAAAAAAAATATCCTCACTTAAAAAAGCCCATGGATTTCTCCTGCAAAGATTCTGGGATGATCTCTTCCTTTCTTCTTCGTTATTCTTTTTTCCTGGAAGCCATAGAGGGCTTAACACCATAACTGCAAATTAAAATTTGTCAAATTTGTTAAACTCCGTCATAGGACCTCATGAAGGTTTGGTTATTAAAAATGCTTACAAGTATAATTATTGTTTTAAACAAATGCATTTATTAGAAATCAGCTATGTGGGGAAAAAACAGAAGAAATAAATCCCAAGGATTCCCTTTTCGGAAGTTCAGAGAAGGTGACATTTTCAAAAAAGGAATTTTGCATTATTTGTCTGTCTTCCCTTAATTGTTTTTTTTTTAATCCACTGACCAATTTTAACCAATGCTAAACAAAAGGCAGAAATCCCTATGAATTTTCCAAAACCTAGCGTCTGAACAGGAGAAAGACTCAAAATGTTGCCTCTACTGTGGGGAAAAGCCAGCAGAATAGGGGTATTCGATGCTTTGGCACTAGCCAGCAGGTCTGTCAGCATGTGTGAACGAGACGGCCACAAGCGTGTGGAGAGCATGCATGGTTTTCTTTGGCAGGTGAAAACACATGCTGAGGAGTTAGAATAATTCTTGGGTGGAGGCAAGAGAAGTTAGCAGATAAAGGGCTGAAAGTTGAATCCAGGCTTACTGGTTCTGCTTATTGTTCTGCTGCCTGGAACCTGCTGCTTTATTTGCGATTCTCTTTTACATAGCCCCCACTCCAAACGTTCATTAAAATCGATATGACTGCAAAAGTATTTAATGGCAGTGATAAGAAAAAGTCTGTGTACTTGTAAATAATAGCACGTGCACAACAGTTGAGAGTGAGGCACACAAACATCACTGATGCATGTTCTTATACCTGTAACTCCCCTTTTCCCCTAACCATCTTAGCTCTTCAACATATTTCCTGTGATGACCGTCATGGAGCAAAGGAATCCAAACACATATGGATTGGCCAAGGGGCTCTCTCCAGAGAATGAGATACAGTTGAGGAAACTGTCCCCGTTGAGAAAACATAAGCATCTGAGCTTCTTCAGTTTTCTGAGGAAAGCTCAGGTTTACCCAGAAGCAACATACTGGTTCAGATCCATCTCCAGTGTCTAGAGACACTGACTACCCATGGTTAACCAAGAAGCGTATTTATTTTTCACACAATGGGCTTGATTCTTCTCCTGAAGACTAACAGAATAAGACTTGGTTCCCACATCCTTGATCCTACAGATACGGCACGCACAGAAGGAAGTGCTAAATAAAATCTGCATTCTCTGTTTTACGTGAGAGCTGAGGAAGAAAAAGCAGAAAAAGAAATAACAAAAAAACCAAACCGAAACAGGGAAGAAAAAAGCAATAGGATGGACTGAGAATATTCCACAAATTCCCAGGGGTATTTGGCTCCTGTTTCAGCATGTACAATATTTAGATACCTTCACAGAATTGGACTATAGCCACCTCTGTGATTCTCTGCAGCAATAGCATTGCATGGTGTTTAGTTAGCTTCCTGGTATGCACCTCACAAAGAACCAAAACAGACAAGACTAACTAAGATTATGAAGACGAGGATCAGAGTCTTCCTCTTGTAAACTCTTGGGTGACTGTATAACTGCTCATTGAAAAACAAAACAAAATAACACTGCATGAAAGAAAGACCAAAGACCTCTGCTATATGGAGAATGCCACATTCATGTCGAGTCAGCTTAAAACATCAGCAAAACAAGCGCGTGCCTGCATACAGCTGACTGTAGAGTTGACTGTAGAGTGTAGAGTAGCCTTTGTATGTTTGGTTCAAGGTCCCTTCCAAACCAAATAATTCTCAGTCTAATTTTATGTATCTGAATGCTTCAAGTCAGATGACTGAAGGAAAGATTTTGATACAACTAACTTATTTAAGAGCACATGATACATCAAGCACATGTTAGCAGGACCAGGGAAAAGGTGGCAGGGAAAAGCTGGCAGTAAGGTAGTGGAAACAGATGGTCTACAAGCAAAAACTCTATTATGATTAAGAGACATTATTGTTAATAGAGTTACATTTCTAAAGGAGGAGTTCTGCCAAAACCAGCACAAAACACAGTAGTTATTAAAAATGTGATTTAAGTGATCAGATTAGATTAACAGTCATTGTCTCTCAGCTGAGATGTGAGCACCAAGCATGTGTGTGTTTCTACTCCGTTACAATATGAATGAAAAAGACTGAACATAAACTGCTATTTGCAGGTGAGGGACAGAAACTTCCTAAATCATGCTAATTCTGTCATCAGCTGTTATCTGACCATACTTCAATGCACTGATATAACTAAAAAACTAAGCAGGTACTAAGGTGGGATACTGACTTCAGTGGGCCTTTATTATATACTTAATTTGTGCTGCTTAGCAGGCATGAATTCAGATGCGAGTTTAAAAGTAAGTAAATAGTTTAAGCTATGCTGAGCTATGGAGCATGACCTAACAAGCGTGGTGGGAAGGCACAAATAGAAAGACAACAGCAATTTCAATAAGAAAGTGAAATTAAATGCCAGAAGTACCTATGAAATCAGCATGAAATCTACAGAGCAAAAGTGATAAAAAACGAAGGAAGGAGGAGGGAAGGAAAGTTATGTAAATATCACAGCTGGATGTCACTTGCTGGTAATTCTTAAACCAGTACTCCAACTGTTAAGAAACAATGCAAAACCAAAATACATTAGGGTCAGATTTATCCCACCTAACTTTGCTCACTTACCGTGTCTGGCATAAGATACATGTGTATATTGCTTCTCTAGATAATAGAGACAGACCCGTATCTCCTGAGGGTGACATCTCCCACCCTAAAGACAGCTGTCTGAGATACAGATGTGTCTAAGCTGAGGTTCTTAGGTCCCCTCTTAAAGTCACTGAATGCCCTGATTTAGTCTTCAAAAGTGATAGTGACGGGCTGGCACATCTTCAAGGGGCTGCTGAACATTCACTAATGATGCTCATTTCTAGGAGTGCATAAGAATTTACTTATCTGTGAAGATCTTGCCCTCTCTTTTTTGAAAGCTAACTGCAGTATGAGAAGGTGCGATACTTCAGACTCTTTACCCTGGTAAGTAAACTCTGATATTAGGTTCAACACGCTGCTTACTGCATATTTCTTTTCCTTCTGCAGGATTGCTGACATGAAACAGGGTATATACAACAATTATTTCAGTACAAATTTCTTGACCTTGTTAAAAACTAAGAAAACTATTGCATTCAGCAGTTGGTTAGGAGCTGTGCTAGAGAAGGCCCTGACTTTGCCTCCTGCTATGCGTGAGCAGTCTCACATGTCCCTTCACCTCTCTGTGCCCCAGCCGCTGTATTGGTAAAATGGAGGCAGGCTGCTCTTCATGAACGGAGGCCGAAGGGCTTAGGAGAGCCCTTGAACTCCTCAAGCAGGAACTTGCTGTTGCTGTCCTCTCCCAGGGCTGTGTCCCCCAGCCTCTCCCCACGTTGTATAGGAAGCCTAGGAGACTAACTCAAAGCCTGTGGTTTTCTGCACATGAGCAGGGTCCAAAGGTTAAATACTGATACATCTACACATCCATACCTGCAATATCCACTGTCTGCACCTACTTTCTCTCAGCAAAGAGTGCATGTGTTAAACATGAGATGTGGAGGGGGGGAGAAGGGGCAGCTCTCACGGCAAACACAACATTGTACCTGTAGCCAAGCGTTTGGGAAGCATCGTGGTAAAGTTAGTCATCTTTATCCACAATTCAAACTTTACAAACTATTAGAGAACTCCATAATCATATCGTCCATTTCGTCTGTGGCTGTATCACAAGCTGCAAATGGTCATTTTATTCCAGAATGCTTTGAAAGCAGCCTGTGGTGAGGGAGCCATACAAGAGGCAGTCAAGCCCCAGGACAAGTATCATTAGCATTCAACTTATCCAGAGCTGAGAAGCACTAATAGCAAAAGTACTTTGGGCACTTATTAGCTGTCTTTTTAATATGACTTGCCAGCAAGAAAACAGAAAGACCATATGTCTTGCCATCTTGCACTAAGCTTTTGCCACAGCACAGAGGCAGTGCACACTGGTGTAAGAGTACATGCAAAATGAGCCTTATACAACATTAGAACACCAGAGATCACCAAATATCCACAGACAGGGCTGTGGGACTCCAGCCCACAAAACTCTTCTCCAAAACACAGACTTCACTGGACATAAGCCAGCTACACAGAACGACAGCCCAGGAGGCCGCAGCAAATGAGAACTACAAAGAGAGGAAAAACGTGCCGCAAGGCAATTTTTCCATCCCACCTTAAGAATGGTGGAAAATGGAAGAAGCAACAGGCTTTCTAACACCACCTCAGGGATGAATCTACAACCTGCAGAAGCTTCTGTGGGAAGGACTGACTTTTTCTGAGCTGGCTCGTGCTCAATACAGCTGGTGACCCTTCCTCTCAAAGCTGTAGACAGTGAGTATATACATACATGTACATACCGTATCAGTGAGCAGAAGTGGGGGAGCATCTCCTCTCTTAACGGTAGCAAGAAAACTTCTCTCTGCCATCAATGACAGAGTTGCTATCTTGCATCTCAAAGCTGCCAAGTGCTAAAAAGTTAGAATATCTCATTCAAGGAGTGATTTCGGGCAGTGTTCAGCAAAACACCAGGCTGCTACACTGCTTGGACACAAACTTAACATTAGATTTCCCAGTAGTGCTGCTGAGGTCAGTATGGTTACTCCCCTGTGTGGCATCAGGCGTGTCCTTTAGGGTCCTAAAGGACCTTTAGGTCCTTTGGTTGAAGCTTTGACTTCCATTTTATTGCAGCTTACATTAGCGTTGCAAGTGGGTTTAGCAGGCATTCAAGTAAAGCAGCAAGTACCTTACACCTGCTTACTGTCTACTTTTGCCATTGCTTTTCCCTGGGTTGCATGGTATATGTAAGATGAAAGAATCAAACCAAAAGGAACAAAGAATGTGTGTGTATATACAAGTAAACCAAGCAGCATGTTCTCTGCCTGCAAGACCTACAGACTGTTCCCGAGGTTCCAGAGCAGCCATTACAGCCTAGGAATTAAGTATTTGAGCTCAGTTCTTAGCTCGATCTTAATTTGCCTGAGGAATCTTAGGGAATTGACTTCCACATGCTGCATTTCCCCATGCAAAGCAATTTCCATTGATGTTATCAAGAATTTGGAAAACTGGAAGTAACCAGCTGAGGCAAGGCCTGGAGGTAAGAGCAGGGGAAACTTCAGACTCGCACGAATGGACACTTGCTCCAGGCTTTGCACTGACAGCTATTCTACACCACTGCTTTACAATCTCAGGCATCAGGCAGCCTGGTGCTTACCTATTCACACCGGGCCCGGCTGGGTCTCCGTGGGCCTAGCAAACCATGGCTTTTTCTACCAGGCACAGAAGCGCTCCAGAGTGTAAAGCACGAGAGGAGATTTCTGTTCAGAGGCTCTGGACGATGATGCCAGCTCAGCTGCTGCTTCATGTGTGGCCTGGAGGTCCACAGCTTGCTTGAAAAATATTTGCAGGCGCAAAACCGCTGGCATGTAGCAATGCTATCCAGTAACTCAGACCACCTTACCACAACATAGAAAGGACACCTAAAACTGAGTGATAGGACTAGCACAGACCGCAAAAAAGGACACTTTTTATAGAGGTACAATTGGAACAAGTGGACAGACCTGTTATCAACACCATGTGTACATAGAAGTGCAATGAACTTTTTTCTTCTTTCCTATAAATTGTGCCTCTGATTGCCTGGTTACTTTCTTGGGCTCCATTCTTTATACTAGAAAGACCACACCACAAAAAACAAACAAACAAACAAACAAACAAACCCAAAAAACAGACCCCAAAACTTTATAAACTCTTATTCCTCTTTCAAACTATTGTATTTTAGTTACGCCTGACTGGCAGGAGGGCTAGTGGATCTGGCTCTATATGTAAAAGTGTGTTCACTCTTCCTTCTCCCAGCACATAGTGATATCAGCTTTGGCCATATCAAACCCAAAAACAAACCCCAAAACTTTATAAACTCTTATTCCTCTTTCAAACTATTGTATTTTAGTTACGCCTGACTGGCAGGAGGGCTAGTGGATCTGGCTCTATATGTAAAAGTGTGTTCACTCTTCCTTCTCCCAGCACATAGTGATATCAGCTTTGGCCATATCAAATCACAGAAAACAGAAGAGTTTTGACAAGCTCCACCACACATAGGAAATAGGAGTGATATCCCTCCAAAGCTATGCGTTAAAGTGACCAACTATCTACAGCCACTGTGGAAAAAGCCAAGGCGTTCCTGTTTCCATCATCCTTTAGCTCACAGTCCCCCTTTTAAGTGGTCCATTGGTCAAAGAGGTAACTCTGAATGTTACTCTGTGCCTCTGTGGTGCGGCTTAGCTACAGCTTTCTAAATCGAGGTGTGAAAGGACAGGAACATTTATTAAAGGTTTCCACTACAGAACAAGAGCTCTCACTTTTTGCAGCTTGAAATAAACCCTACTCGCAACACAGAAGCAAGTGCAACCACAGCAGGGTTTGAGCAGGAAAAGCCTTCACAGGGGGGCTAGTGAAGGATGGGTGGGGGAAAGGAGGTGGTTCTCTGTCACCAGAAAAAGTACTGCCACTCAATTTTTTCCACTTGTAGTCAGCCCCCCCATGACACCCCAAAAGTGAACACAAGAACTGACCACTCAATGACAATATATAAACTCTGTGAAAGAGGGCTGACAATAGCCACTTTCTTCTCTGCCTTGACAAAGAAGCCACCAGCGATGAAACTCCATGCTGCAGCTATCCTCGTCATCTTCTGGCTTGGCATCTTCACTGTGCACACAGTGAAAGGTAAGTTTACAACCCAAGAGGAAGACAGGAATTGCTCCACATTGCACTAGTGGTCTGATGAGCAGGATTCATTCTCAGCCAGAGCTGATTCATAAGATAAAACTCGCAAGAAATCCAGATCAGAACCACAAGAAAGGCAGCTTTTTGGGAGGTTTCATCTGATGTTCTGTCAATTAGTGGTTGGCTTCTGCCTTAATGCAAGGAGCGTTTCTGTGCCTTAGAACACTTAAAGGGTTTCTGTGCATTATTCTCTCTCTTAAAATCATGAAATCTTGAAGACACAATGTCTTTTGGTCTCACTGATGACATATAGCAATGAGTTCTATAGGTTAATAACATTTTATGAAAAATATTTCTTGAATAAGATGTACTTTTTTTTCTTTTTCAAGACATACTACTTTTATATGTATTTTATTATATTATTTTTATTTGTCTTTTTCTAACTATATAGCCTTAATCCCTCTAATGTCCCTATTTTAAAAAGTTCTTCCAGTTCTGTATCACATATTGCCTATTTGCTTGTTTCTAGCCAAATATTTTGGTACAGACAGGCAAACTATGAACAAAAACTGCAAAGGACAGCAATGGATTTATACAATGTCTTCTCTCTTTTCCTGATTTCCTACAATTTAACATCTCATTTGAGACCATTTATGAGCACGGAGATGAGCCGTATTTATTAGCCATGCTTTAAATAAGTTTGTCTACAGTGATGTTTAGGTCTGTGACTTTTGGATTAGGTTACGTGTATCATGCGAAAACATGAACACATATACATAAGCACATGGCTTGTTATACACAATCAGATTCATGCAAACAAGCACATAAAAATCACAGAAAACGCTCATATGCAAGCCATATGCAAACCCACAAAAATATGCAAAGAGAAACACACAGAAAAGGCATCTTCACAAAACCACACCAAAACCAAACTGAGACCTGCTAGGCATTCGCAAGATTATGTAGCTACACACTGAGTATGTTGACCGAGTGCCCCTGGAGCTAGATCATTGATTAACGCTACCGCTGTTCATCTCGGCAACATGTGGCTTCGTATGACAGACTGCCAGTTCGTAATGTCATTCTCCAGGTTGTATAATTTGCCATAAATATCACCAAGTCTGAAAAAGTGCACTGAGGTGGTGTGCAAGGGATCGAAAAAAGATTAGAAAGAAGAATTATAAAGAAAAAAAAAAAAACGCCAGAAAAAAGAGTAGTTATAGGTGCAGAGCAGTTTGGTTTTGTTCCCAGGCTTAGAGAAGCTCTGCTGATATTCCCTACATGCATTCCCTGGAAATAGTTTAGTCGTAGAGAGAATATTTCCAGGACTAGTAAGGTTTGCTTGACTCTCTTTGGGCTCTTTAATGCCACATTTTGAAAACCAGTCTGAGTGAGGCAGTAAGATACATATTTGTAATGAATCATCAAAAAATACATCGCATTACTCATGAATAAAGCAAGATCAGAAGAGATATTCCTTCAGGCAAACAAAATCTCAGGAATTAGCAGCTCTGCCAGTACCCATGCACTGGCTATGCTACAGCTTCTCCAAAGGCTGACTTGTGTTTGCCTCAGCTATTCCAATTATTTCAAACAAAGACAAGCTCACATATAATGAGATTATGTGAAGCAGGTTTTATATTTAGCATGTTGTACCCGAACAGCTCTTGGACTTTTCTCAAGCCAGTTTCTCTATAAATTCTTCAAAAAGAAACCTCAGAATACAGCAATGTTCTGTTTGTCTCCCTCATGCCTTCCCAAACCCGTCTTTGATGGGTGGGAGAAAACCAGAAACTAGCAAGCGGAGGCTTCCAGTAATGTATACATATACCCATCTCACTGAAATGAGCTCCCATTTTTAGTTACCATCATGTAAGGTAACAACTGCTCAGAGAATTTTACACTGATATCGCAATTCTCTTTATTAATCACCAGTGCATTTCCCTGAAATGTGTGAAAATGTTGGAGGAAAGAGAGGATTAAGTAGTACTCCATTGCCTGTGAAACCAGACTTACAGCAAGAGTATGCAGGTATTTAGTCTTCTGGCAGACATACCTCCCTTTCTTTCAACAATTTTTTTTTTACTGCTAGTTTTGGATGTCCAGTGTGAGACAAGTAGCCTTGCTTTCCTCTCCTTCACTTGGAAAGTAGGGGGAATTACTGATCCACATTCAGATGGCATTTGGAAATCCACCCAGTAAAGGTGCCAGTTCTAAGCGCTACTCCATATGGATACTTATTTGCAGATGATACAGACCTAATTATAAATGATGCCAGATACCTTTTCTGCTGTGGAAGCAGTGACTCCTTAAGAATGATTATACAATTGTCCAGGAGAATGGGTGAAGATTAGTATCTTAACTGAAATAGTAATAACACTTTAGAGATGGTAGGATGCATCACAAAAAATACCTTAAGCTCTCTTGTATAACTGGTATTGTAGCTGTACATCATTAGACACTCACGTTCTAACCACAACTGGAAATCTGCTGGAATTCATAATTTATTAAGTACTTATGGCTAAATACGAATGTAGTATTGACTGCCTTTGTCATTTATCTATTTTTCCCCTCCTAGGGAGCATTGGAAGTCAGCCCATGCGCAAATTCAGTTGTGTAAGTCTGTCTACACAGCAACTGAACATCCGAAATCTTGTCAGCTATGAAAAGCAACAAGTTCCAGTAAACGCCATCATGTAAGTATCCAGTGCACAGTTCACCTTCAGACTCGTCTATGCAAACACGCTACTATTGGAAAGGGAAAGGGCACGAAGAAGACGATTCACGGCCCAAATCACTAAATCTGGCTAGTTCAGGTCACCCTTCCAGTTCCCCCATGAAGCAGTCACCTGGCAGCTGAGGGAGTGAGGGGAGAGGGGTGAGCCTCAGCGAGCTGGGAGATGTATGCTGCTCACAAACACTGGCAGAAATCTCACTGAACAGCCAGATCTTTTGTGCCCAGAAAGTGGGGAAAAATCTCAGTGCGGGGTCAAGGGAGCAGTCAGAAGCCCAGTGCGCTGAATTGAGCCGAGGGGAAAGATCACGTGGAAGAGTTTGGGGTAGCTCTGACTCGTGCTAGGAGCTGTGTTTGGTCTTTTGATCTCATGAGCATGCATTTTTATCAAATCTGGGATCTGCTCCTGGGAAGTAAATGTGCATCATAATTTCATATGAAATCTCAGAATAACAGGTGTGCTCCTTTTTTTAAATGTCAGTATATATGCACGTGACCATGTATGTTACATACATACCTATGCCATAAATAGCGAACTAATGTTGCTAACTGCTGTTATTCCAACTAACAACTACAAACTCCAGCATGTGATATGGTTTTACCACATTGTCCCTCATGTTCTGCATAAAAACCAAGAACAGTAAACCTGGATTTGGAGACTGGAATTTAATGGCTGCCTGGTTTGCTTTCTTTCTTCCTGCAGGTTTATCACCACAAAAGGCATCAAGATCTGCGTAAGCCCTGATCAGAAATGGGTGCAGTCTGCTATGAAGAAAATAGACCAAAAACGTACCACCAAAGGCAAATAATCCTGTCCTAGGCAAGCATCTAAGGCCAACTAAGTGGAATCATCATCAGTGCTGCACATAACAGGGAAGAAAGCCTTAGTATCTGCTTTTAATTCCTATTTATTAATTGGCAATAAAATCTCTGAACAAACATGAACTCACCAGAATCTGTTCATCACTGGTTAAATGTCTGCTGACTTCTTTGTTTTATAGCTGGACTCTGTTACACTGTTTATTTTCTGAAATGCTTGCTAATATTTATTTACAATTGAATGTAGATATCTTCTCATCCTTGCTGTCCTGACCAGTATGGCATTTAAGGGTGAATGGCAGATAGTTTCACATACTGTAGGGAAGAAGATGACCTCCCACAGAGCTGGATGAGTGTAGACCTCCATCCTGATGGAGGTCAGAATGTTCTGTGTTGAGTGCTGGGTTTGAGAAGGTGCTATATAATTTAATGGTTACTCATACCTATGTAATCTATAAGTAAACTAATCTCATGCTTCAGGCTATGACCTGATCAGTGCAATATTCAGAAGAAGATCCTTGGGCCTTCTGTTTTTATACACAGTATTGCACTATTAGCTCGGTCCACGATGATGTATGGATACTCTCACCAAGGGATGACCTGGAGTAATTCAGTGTAACTCCATGAATGTAACCCTATTCAGCCTTGTACTGGGGAAGACTTATCCTACCTACTGACTTCAGTGAAATTACTTCAGTTTCACCCTCATGTGAGACAAACCTGAAACAATTGTTTTACTTTTTCCTTTGCTTTTCTCTGAATAAGCAAGAACAAACCATGTCTGGAATCTGTATTTCACAAACTCATAGGAACTCCCTGCTTTAGAGAACTATGTATATGTAAATGTCTTATCTTTCTTAAATTTATAAATTCTACTAACAGAAGGTTTTGAATTTTAATAAAGTTACTATAAACCTGGAATCAAATGGTACGTTTGTCTGCTTGTATGTAATGCAGATGGAGACTGTTGAAACGGGTACCAAGATGACAGCACAAATCTGAGAACTTTTGGGCAAGCCAGCTAGAGCTGACACTACTGCCAACTCATGACTCAGATTGTTCGAAAGCAATCTGATTCTGAGCTTTCTACTGTTCTCTGTTCTACTGTTTTCTACTATTTCAGCTGTAAAGCCCATATTTCAGACAATACCTCTTCAAAAGTTCGGGTACTTAAAAGTCAGACTTCATACAACGCTAGGATGATCCCCACATTATCAGAAGCAGACATGGAAGAGCTCTGGGCAGAGAGAGAAAAAACTGGCGTTTGAGGAGCTTGAGGGGTGGAGGAGAGGTATAGGCAGAGGGGCTCCAGGAATAAACTTCCTCTCATACTACCGCAGGTATGCAGCCTGCACTGCTGCTAAACTATGGGCTTTTCATCACAAATAACCTCTTAGTGATATACATGAAACTACAGCTCTTCCAAACTACACTATAGAAATAAGATCACATGACTTTAAAAGCCAGTCTTTACAGTTCCCTGCTCTGGTCAAGTCTGCAGACAGAATTCGTCTCCCGTGGCTCACATTTTGTCATAGCTCACAGTCCTGTGTAGGGAAATGCATTTAGTATTCACTATCCAGGACAAGTTTTCAAGCAGTGCTACTGCTCAGGCAGGGAAGAGAAGGATGACTGTATGTGTCACACTACAGAACAGAGCCAAGGCAGGCTACTGAGCCTCTGTTATGTGGAGTGATGCTTCCTTACTGAAGTTCTTGATATCAACTACACTAGAAAAAAATAGTTGTTGCTACAAACTTTGTAAGAAGAGCTTTACAGCTAGAAAGAAATGTTGAGAGAAGATGTTTCTGGAGTACAGCAATATATAAACGGGTGTTCATTCATTTTGAATGGCCGATCTCAAGGCCTCAGTCCCTCATATTACAGACAACAGAAACACTTCTGTTCCCTTCAGCATCGTCAGACTATCAGCAGGCTACAAACCCAGGTCACCTATAAAACCATTTTTATGGTAAGCTCTCTCAGATGAATACCATCAGCTTCCACTGATCAAATTCATCCAGGGCCAGAACTAACTAACATGCTTTTGGCAGGCAGAATTTTAACACCTTTGCTCTTACTCAGTAGTATCTTATCCTGGAATTAATCTTGCTGAAGTGAATATAATTTTTTTTAATTAGGACTATCACAACCTGAGGATATATTAATTAACCATCACATAGCAATTAATACTTTATATCTGCTCATCCTCATCACAGTTCATAGCATGATTAATAATCATTTTTAAGAGTGAATCATCCTACTTAATAATTACATCTTGTTTATTATACCTTGCAAGGTCTGTAGTGATCCTTGTGCACTTCTTGGGAGTTAATTACTATGAGTGATTAAACCCCATAGGGACTTCCCTGTCTTTCCCTGACCATTCGTTACCCCTGTCCTTGCTGTGGTCCCAGTTGTGTGCTATTTTTGTCATCTCTAGCTGCGTATAATCTGGAAGCTTATCTGTAATGGCACTGCTCCTGCCTAGCACTTTTCCCTGAGGCTCTCAAAATGCTTTAGAAGGAATGGAAAATATGATTAAACCTCCTTTTCACACGCACACACACACACACACACACACACACACAAAAGGAAAGTGCAAAATGAAGAACTAGAGTGCTGCTGTTGTGTTGGAGGCAAGTAAGAACCATAGTCTCGGTCTCTCCAACATCCTTAGGAAACATCTCACTTCGAAAAACAGGAAGTTAGGCTCCCAGGTATGTTTGAAGATCTGGGGCTGTGGTTGCACTGATGTCCTCCCTGCACCGGGCTGCCCACCATTTCTTCTCCAAGTGAGGTAGGGAGCAGGGGGCTCACAGTGACTGCTTCCCTTCCTGTCATCCTCTGCTAGATTGCAGCCTGTAATATGAACATTGATTTCCTTTAACTCCTTTTGTAAGAGCTGTGTGCCACTTTGCTAGAAAGGACCCTCCAAATACACACAGCAGACCAGGGAGCAGCAATATTTGAAACAAGTCAACCAGTCCTCTTCTGTCGCACACCACTCACACAGTTTCCAAAGGGACTGAAGAGATGCCCTGTGTTCAGATCTTTAGCACAGGGGAAAGACAGCAGAGAGCACAGTGGACAAACCCTCAACCTGTGTAAGCATTCCCAGCTTCACTAACTTCAGCAGAGGCAGACAGGACAACTACCCACCCCTGTGGGCATGCTGGCTTTTTGCGTAAAAAAAGTATACTTCCTGGGCAATGACTTTACGTAGCTGCAGCTGTGTTCTTTTCATTGCTTATTTATAATTAAGGAACTAGAAAGTTAAGGGTTTACAATGACAATCACCTTTCCTGGAAACTATTACTACAACATTCAATACCTAACCCCCAGTGATGAGCTGGGATATTCCTTGATTGTTTTTTTTACATGCCTTCTGACTATCATTTGTGCTTTGCTTTACACTGGAGGTTTTCATCGGCTGATCACCTATTTTAACAGATTGCTCAAGACCCCACATGGGAGGAAGAAAAGGGAGGAGGACTGGGTACCTGTATACAAATATTAATGCATCAGTGATGCTATTTTGCCAAATATTGGTACATGACATGACAAGTAAGGCATGTTAATTCAGCAAATACAAATATTTTCTTCTGTCATCCCTGTGGAACAATGCACTGCATGGATTTTGGAAAGCTAAACCTTATATTTTAAATTGAAAATTAATTGATTACTTAACCCAAATTATTGGGGTTTGCTACAGAAGATGCTAATTCAAATTTTATGGCAAGCCAGTACAGGAGAAGGTGAGGCGAAAGGTAGGGGGGTAACAAATAGGAAAGCAGTGACAGGGAATTGTTTCAGGAGAAAGCGGTATGAGGTACCTGCCATTAAGTCCTTAATAAGTCACAGTCTTTTAGCAGCTCCCTTGAGTTATCATCTCTGCTCTGTGGCATGTGCGCTAGGCTAAGTTTCTCATCACCTTGGGGAAACAGAAGCTTAGAAGATGTGCCATAAACCTGGAAGCCCCAAGCTATACTGTTCCACTAGCAGATTTTTAGGAATCAACAAATTGAAAACATCTGAAATTACTACACTGCAAGCGGTTGTCAGTGTAATTCAGAATACGAATTTTAGCTGGGCATTTGATGTGGGCAGCATAATAAAACTGTATATAGCATGCTCTGTCATCAGCACTACCACTGCTGCACACCCCAGTGAGACCATCCACTCTCTAGTCACATCTAAGGTCCTTCCTGCAGCAATACCTGACCTGTTCTGAGGGCACCCTTCTGACTCCCCTTACTGCCTACCACGATGCCTGTGCACTTACTAACACTGAGAGTTATTTCTGTCTGCCGTTTCCCACCCCATGCTATCCACCCACAACTTGCATTTTGGTTAGGAGATCTGAGAAGAAGGGAACAGACCTGCCAGGACATCTCCTACAGAGGCTGCACAGAAGATTTAAAAAATATTCCACTGTCATGTCATGGTTTACCTTCCCCCCATTTCACCTGACAGTTAAAGGCAGCAGAGAGAGGGGAAATTGTGCAACAAAAAGCTAATGCCAAAGCAGAGATGAAAACCTATTTCACCTCATCCTTCTTATCCTCTAGCCTAGAAAACATTAAAACAACTGAACCAGCAGGTTCAGACTGACAAAAACTAGTGTTTCCATATTTGTGCAATCTGCCTGTGTGTTTCTACATTCCCAGCAGGAAAGGAAGTACTGAAAAAACCCTCTTCTGCTAATAATTTCACCATCATTAGAAATAGGATATATCAGCCCATAAAAGACCCCATCTAGAAAATGACCAGAGCAAACCATGGACACACTTTCCAGCACCTGATCTCCAGGGAGTTTGAGAAGCCTGTTGTATGAAACAGTAAGTAACTATGCCGAAACCAAGCACGGGATTGCAATTTAAATGAATCTTCTAACTTTGTGAGGCTCATTTCAGACATTTCCAGACCATGTGCTGGTTCAAGGCCTGCTTATTGCTCCTACTCTGTCCTTTAAAGAGACCACAGAAAATGGGGAGGCCCTTTCCTGGAGAAGTTTTGTTTTTCCTTCCTGTCTGGCTGTGGCTTAGAATAAAAGAGTCTAGACCAAATTATTACATGTTTGTTATGCAAAGAAAGAGGCTGGTCCCGTCACAAGACACAAGAAAAGGACTCCAAAAATACAAGCTCATGTCCTGCTCTACTAATTACTTAATTGTTAATTTTTGTGCAGTGGCTGTCACTTGATTTGGGCTGATTACTGTGTATCATATTGAATATTTCTTGCATTAAGGCCTTAAAAACTGAAGGAACAAAAAAAAAAACCTCAAAAGCTGTTTGGAAATTGTAACACCTGAAACAAATCTGATAACTTTTTTGTTCCTTCTGGGTTTCTGAGCCTTTTAGTTCCACACTGAGGTTACAGTTTCCTCAAGAACCGTAAGATGAGTGTTTGTTGTAAGAGTAAGCACTAGGACTTGGAGTCTCCCTGAAAGATTGGCGTTGGAGAGAATGACAGTAAGGGTGCGTATATCTGTGTGCATTCATGTGTTTGTGCACGCGTGTGAATACATGTGCAAGACGAGGCTTCTGTGGGCTTCTCAGTGGGGAAAATACCTGCTTGTTTCCTACCATCTGCTGCCTAATGTCCACCGTGGTGCCAGCTCCAACATGGCCGCTGCTCTGAGACCATTAGAGAGTTACCCTGGTATTCCCCAGTGGGACAACACTGACTCACAAAAAACCCCAAGTGATAATTGCCTAGTGCCTCTCTGTGCAGTGTGAGAAGAAAATGGCTGTTAGGGCTCCGACCTACCTCCAGGATCATCCTATTCCTGCCTATAAACAAACCCTGAACAGGAATTGCCATGCTATGTGTTGCCGATTCACCTGGTACTGTCCTTGGGGTGCTTTTCATGAGGTACTGGCCGGTTCACGTTTGATTTATTAAGGCCTTCTAGCATGAGCATCTCTCATGAGAGAGACCTTGTCTGCTCAGAAGGACCTGCTGTAATGATACCAATCAGGTTAAGCAACTAAATTGGCAAAATATTGCAGATCTCCATTTCTAGATTTTTATTATGCTAGAAAAAAGTGAAGTGGTAATTACTTACTGGATAAAATTTGTAATATGATTATAAAATCTTACTCTAAGGCATGTATTTTATGGGCTCAGATTTAACTTTTTAAATGAAAAATCATCCAGTTGGAGACAAATAGCTGGGGTGAACTTCACTTTTTAAACTCAAACTGGTTGATTCCTCCCTATTGCAACTACTTGTAGTGAATGAAAGTTCCAAGAATGTCTAAATTCAATCTTTAAAACTACAACCATAAGAAACAGTTATCACTCAGAGAAAATCTTAGAAGAAGCTTTGTGGTTACCGCTAAATATTTTAGTAGAGCTATAGCTGGGTGGTTTTTTTCCATCTCAAAAATCATTTACGAGATCTCAGGACTTCAGCTGACAGTCTGGAATTACATGAACATATTTGCAAACTCTCTAAAACATATGTTTTGCTTTGAAGCCCCACAAACTTCCCCGTGGCTGCCTAACGGAGCCCCTACTCAAAAGCAGATTTAACAAGGTGACTTGTGGCGATGCTTATGTTCTGCGGGTGAGAGCGTGTCTTCTGCGCTTTCCCTCAGCAAGCCCAAGCACTTTGTGGTATCAGCCTGGGCTCCCTAGAGGTCAGGAGAAAGCATTAAACTTTTGACAAGTTCCACCCCACAGAAGGGACATGTGGTACCCCCTTCCAGAGCTGCTTCTAAAGATACCATTGAGAGTTAACCGCTGGCTTACACAGCCACTACGACTGGGGGACCTCATTCCCATTTCCATTAACAAAACTAGTTTTCCTTTGACGCATGTTCTCTTTGTCAGTGGTCTGCTGGTCAGAGTGTCGTTCTGTGCTTCTGTGGGGCTTTTTACGTACAATGTTCAAAACGTAGACAGCACAGTACAGCAGAAAAGTAGCTGAATTAAACCAGGCTGAAATAAAACTTAATTCAGAGAACTTCAGCCACAACAGGGTTTGAGCAGGAAAAGCCTTCACAGGGGGGCTACTAACAGATAATGGACAGGAAAGACATGGTTCTCTGTCATCAGAATTCAAATTTTCTACATATGTACCCTTTCCCACTACTCCACTATCTTTTTTGGCAAAACCAGGACCTGACAACTGAACAACAGTACATAAACTCCATGAAAGGAGACTCGTGTTAATCACTTTCTTCTCTGCCTTGACACAGAAGCCACCAGCAATGAAACTCCACACCACAGCTATTCTGGTCATCTTTTGGCTTGATCTCTTCACTGTGCACAAAGTGAGACGCAAATTTGCAAGCCTTAAGGCAACTGTTGCCCATTATTTGCAGTGGTGGTGCGATATAGCCTCAAACCCACAGACCATGCCTGCTGCTGAAGCTCTCATGTGGTGTGCATAATCACAAATGGAAGAAAAACTTTTGCATAGACTTGAGAGTGCAAAAATCACAGGCACAAACTGATCACATGTAGCCTCATGCAAACCCATCAAAATGCAAAGATTAAAGCACAGAAAATACACATTCACAATACAAGGGAAAGCCAAAACCAAGAACGCCTCTAACTTTTTCGTGAAGTGACCCATGCACGCCCTGAGGTTACTGCCACTGGTTTTGCTGCTGCTTATTCTTAGCAATTTCATGGAGAGTAGTTCTATATCTGATCTTCCTTGCTTGCAGCATTGTTAGTAGCTTTTCAGAGCCAAGTACTTCTGTTTTCTGGGAGGGATAATTTGCTATAAAACATTCCCATGTGGAGAGAGAGACATGCAGGAGAAAGTCAGTGCAAAAATACCCCAGGATTTTTTGTTGTTAAGTACGAGGGATATGCAGAGGTGACAAGGCTTAGAGGAGTAACCAAGGTAGCTAATAGTTCTGTTGACTAACATGCTAAAGAAGAGAGATTTTGCCAAAAACAAAGTGAAAAAGAGACAAAAAAACATGGCTTGGAGACCATGTTGTAAGGATACTTTTCAAGGAATTTGCTGTTGGTTGCAAGGTGAGTTTGCTTTTTTCTAAAAAGCCAGTGTTAAAGGCACAGTAGGCAGCCATACCTTTTATGAGGGAAAAGAATTGCAAGGAGTAAAAAGAGGGGAGATGATTGGTCCTGTCATGAAAAGAAGAAATGGAGAGGGAACGACAGGCAAGAATAGTAGCAGCAAAGGAGTGTGGGAGGCAGATAGAGGGAGAAAAGGCAAAAAAGGATCAGAAAAGTGAATGACAGGAGGTAAAAAAGGAGATAAATGGAATTATAGGTGTGGACCTTGGTGCTCATGGCATTTCCTGGTTTCTCTTAGAAGGCTGGTTCCTGCAGCATGAGTTGAGAACATGCTCATAGATACTATGAGCTTCTTGGTAAAAGCTGCCCAGGCTTTTAGGCTGTCATCTCCATCATGGCAAATCCTCAGTGCGCTTCCTCTGCAGAACACACTTGTATGGGGAAGAGAGGAATAATGACTGGGATCACCATCACTTCACTAGCAGTCACTACAAAGCTGTTGGCCTTTTGACACTCACGCTTCATTCTTTTCAAAACTGCATACCAGGGAGAGGAGGGGGTGGCTTCTATTTTTGGATGCCTACCTTAAGACAAGTTAACCTTCATTTTTGTAGCTGCTGTGCATACAGAATTTATAGGTGCTGTACAGTCATGGAAGCTGGCACCCAAAATAAAACCACTGCAGTTTACACACTTGGAGAAAAAGGGAGCATAGTTTTCATCCTATGTAACCATTGATCTATCCTTGGAGAACATTTTGAGATGTTCCTACTAGTGGTACTTAGTCCTGCTCCACAAACATACCTATTTTCTAAGCATAGATGATGATTTTTGCCAGGTACTTTTATTCTTTAGCTTAGTAACAGCTATTTGCTGTATATGAGACTCCCCAGAGTCGTTCACAGCTGCAGGCAGCAACACCAACTGTTCATACATTGCGCATGAGTATAAGTATATATACTCATACTATATATAATTATACGCATGTGCAATGTGTGAACAGTTAGTATTGCTGTCTGATTTTGCATGGAATATATGATGACAAATGAATTTAAAAGGTCTCATTGTAACATTTACAGTGACTCTTGGGTTAGAAACCAGAAGTTGAATGGCTGCCTGGCTTTGCTTCTCTTCTGCAGGTTCCTTGCTACAGCACACCACAAGATCTATGTGAGGACTGACCTCCAGTGGGTGCAAGATGCCATGAAAATATCAGATGAAAGACAGGTCAAAAAAAGACCTTCCAGCAGAGCCGTAAGCGCCAGTCCTAACACACACGAAAGGCAACACAAGTTCCCAAACCCTCAGGCAAAGTCAGTCCAAAGACTACCTCCAAGAGCACACCAAGGATTGCATTTTTTCCAAAGACCATGCCCGCTTCCGATACTCCTCCCAAGACCACATAATCTTCCAAATTCTTTAATAAAGCTCCATTCACTCCCAAGCCCACTCTCTCTCCCAGCCCCAGATGCTTCCCCAAATGTATCCTCAGGGCCACGATCTCTCCCAAACCACCTCCCAAGGCCTCGTCCATTCCTAAGACCATTCCTGAAGTTATATCCACTCCTAACCACATAGTCTCTCCCAAATGCACTCTCAGAGCCACAGTTGCTCTTAAACCCACCTGCAAGTGACAGTGCAAACCTATGGCAGGTGACTAAACATGGCATCAAATATAGCAAGAAAAAGCAAACTCACCACCTGCACCTTGAACTACTTGAAACTGCTACTCACTAGGCAGCAAGAAAATCTCTGAACAAACATAGGCTGCATTCAACCCTACATCTCTGCTTGTATTTTCTGGGAATTAACTACTATATGAGGTTAATAGCCAGCCAGCTGTAACTACATCATGTGATAGGGGAATGTATATATCATACTGGCCATTGCTCGTTAGATCAAAAGATGGAGTCTGAGTTCTCTGAGCCTCCAGAGCCCTTCAAGTAAATCCGTGCTCACTGAATAAGCCAAAACAGCTCCTTGAAGCCACAGCATTATATTATTTCACTCCAGTAAAGAATCCTGCTCATGCAGCTGAAGATGACATTTAGTGGTTGAGACTTTGCTGAAATTAAAAAAAGAAGTCTCAGTAGACCAAAAGGTTTTGCAAATTCATGTTCACCTTGGCAAACTATTGAGTCAAGAATACAAATAGTAAATCCCACAAAAATCCTGAAAGGTCTGTTTCAACTGTCTATATTTGTATTTCATTTTTAAATTTAAATTTAAAAATTATGTTTACATTTAATTTTTTTTAAATTATATTTTTACAATTTAATATATTTTTATATAATATGTTTAATTTAAAAATATCTTTTAAAGCTTGAAAATGAAACAAATCACAAAGATTAATTTCCTGGAAAATGAACTGAGTTTGTTTTTATGAAGTTTGTGTTTTGGCCTAATTTGAGACCAAATGAGGAATGAGTACTCTTGCAAACCCTCCCAAATTCTGGCATTGACGCTAATAAGGTGTGGGATGAGGTACTAAACATATTAGTTGTTACAACTAAGGAAAGAGATGTGAGAAGTCTGAAATCTGGCTGAGGAATCAAATAAGTTCCAGTAATTCACTTTACGCTTATCTGTTACTAAATTAGTCCAATTTAGCCCATACCGAGTAATTACAGAGAGCATTTTAGAGGGCGAATACAGAGATGGAGGTGATTAGATATGTGAGGGTGACAGAAATAATGTTCTGATTCATTTTTAAAGCCACTTGACATTTATACATATGACAAAGTGGTGGGCTGGCGAAAGGGGACTAATGGAGGGGAAAATGCATCAAATAGGGAAGCCACAATGAACAAAGCAATTGTTGCATGAGGGTGGTTGGGGAAAGGGCCAACAAAACCTCATTTTTACTCAGATAACAACTGTAGAAATTTTCTTGCTTGCTTCAGTGTTCATTGCAGTGCCCTGATCCCTGCCAGGCACTGTCCTCAACAAAAAACAGACACTGTCTTCATACAAGAGCAGGAAGAGGAGACAGAAGACACAACTTAGCTGCATGTTTGAGTCCTAACTTAATACAATAAAGGATTATTTATGACCACCTACCATCTAGTCACCTGTTATACCTTTCAGCAAATGTTTAAGAGCTGCCCAGGGCATACACACGGCTGCTTTGAACTTGCTGTAATATAATTAGCTCATCCCTTAGAGAACTCAGTAAACAAAGAAGAAACGATACCCTTAAACCTAGGAAGCTTGCAATTCTAGGAGTCAATTAAAAGAATATATTTAACAAATCAACTAACCTACAATTTTTTCCTTACAACTTTGAAGAAGCTGCTAAATGAACTAAGATCCTCCGGGGAATACGAACTCCCTTCATATACAGAACAGCGTCAAAGGAGGGAGGGGAAGTCTGTTCTACTGTAGTCTAAGCCCACCACCAGGTAAAGACACTTGGAGCAGAGCATTACCACGTGAGGCAGCAGTTTGTGCAGCCTCACGCTGTAGTGAGTTTTTCCCCTCTCCCTTCTATTATTTCAGATTAAATGTCCCATGGACGTAGTCCCTATCTACCCTCAGTTTTATGATAAACAAAAAAAGCCCTATCCTGTACTTCAGCTGGAGCAAGCTAGGCTAGTTCTAAGGGCTTCATGAAGCCTCCCTTTCTGTCTGGCTATACCCACCAATCTGCTATCATCTGGGGCTTGCTCTTGCTATCAACCGAGCAGTCCTCACAAGCAGCATTGAAGGAGGAGGGAGCCTGGAGGAAGCTTTCTAGAATACAGTGAACATGAGCAAAACCACACATCTTCCAAGTCTCCTAACATTCTTAAAAATGCTGCCAGACCCTCTTTCTAAGCTGTAGATCCTATGGACAAATCATGCAGTCCTATTTATTTCTCTAATTCTCGTCTGTCAGCTCAGCTCTGATTCTGGGGCACAATAAAGTCCTTCTGCCTATTCACTTGGTGTGATTTTTTACTTGGCAAACACCAGTCATGGCTTCTTGCTCATTCCTGTGGCAGACAAGTGTTGCTGGTGCTCTTGCAGTCAAGTGGTAAACGGATCCAGAAATACTCGCTCAGTCCAGCAGCACCATACAATCACTATCCTTTTACTCAAGCGAAATTATTCCCTTTGATGCCAGCAGGAATTTAGCAGAATACAGATGAAGGACTTGCAGAATTTGGCCCAGTAGTTATAACTGGCCAAAATCATGGTTGCTTTAACTGATTATTCCCATGGGAATTCTTTTCACTGTTGCTCAAGTGGGTTACGGGCAAGGCTTCCACGCTTCAGAAGAGCTGATTCAGATCTGATGGGGGCAGGGGGGCCGGGAAGGTGGTGTGTGTTAGTTTGAGATTGTTCAGATTAACTAACCTTTAGCTCCTTTTCTCCACCAAATTCTCTCGTGGCTTTATTCAGCACTGTATGAATGACTGCCTTTCTGCTTCTGCTCCTGGGTGGTACGGGCAACCACAATCGTGCAAGATTCACATGTCCTTCAGCCAGAGCCATCCTTCCAAGTCTCCAAATGCAAGCTGGTACAGTCAGAGAGGAGTCAGTGATCCTCCGCATACAGCTAGGTAAGACAAGAAGGCAAAAGAACTGCCAAGAATGAAATAATACTGCATGAGACTGCATTTTTATGTGAGCTGCTCCCTCTCTCTTTTCTGGCCTCAGATCAAATCAGGTAGAATTACAGAGCTAACTGTAACCCAGTTATAAACCCATTCCAGACATGCAAAGGAATGTCTCTCCTTACTGTAGGCCAGATTCTTTGGTGTGAAACGGATGCCCTGTTGACTTTCAACTTAGCTGATGGACATATTCCTGCAGTTTAGACTCACAGATTACAACTTCAACTGCTTAATCTCTTTCTGTTCTTAATTCTGAAAACAGTTGTTGAACAGGTTTTAAGTTAACAGGTTTCAAGAAGTCCAAGCACCCAAATAGATGCCTGCAGGCATACTCCAGCACTTGAAATAGCTAGTGAAGCTCAGCCTTGCTAGGGGAAGAAGGGGTGTGCGTTTGGGAGGCACAGTAACTACCTGGGTCTCCTGTGCTTCCTCTGGGATGCAGGGTCACACAGTCCTTTCATCAGGGTCTCTACAAAGCCATTATTATGCCAGAGACAATTCTCTGCTAACTTTACTTGCTTAGCTGAGTGTAAGCAAAATTCTCCTTACTTACACAACCACAAATGCTCCTTGTGTCACAAAAGCATGTTTTTGCTTTTTGTTAACTATTCAGCAGGGGAGTTTTCCACTGAAACAACAGTGGATCCCATATGTGATGTGATGAGGAAAACACAGCATATATCTGAGCGCGTCGTGTGCTGATAATGAATGATTTAGACTTTAAGGCATCTTGGACTGCTGCTAGTGATGAGAAAGAACCCTTCCTAACAACTGAAACTATACAATCTACATGTGAAATAATGAAGAATTCTGTTTAGCAAGCCGTGATGCATAGGATTTGATGGCTGAGGGACTGATAATAGGCTAAAAAGACTGTACTACTCCCCTATCAGTGGTATGGCCATACCTTTTGTAGATGAGTAGCAACAGGGAGTTGTGAAAACACCTGGCAGGCTGTTCACCATGAAGGAAGTGCTTTTGGCCAGCTGATGGACAGCTATCCATGCCAATACTTTTGGACCTCACTGGAAGGTCTAGACCTAACTCAAGGCCCAGAACTGACCTTCCTACACAATCACTCTCTGGACGAACTGAGATGCTGATCACTCAGCTTTTTCTATGCTTCATAAACCCCTCTGGGCACTTTCATAGCCCACACTTTGCGTAGCGCGGATCTAGATTGTATAGATTAATCTCCCTTCTTGCTTTCTCTGTTGGTACCCATTAAACACTGCTGTAAATCCTGAGAAGGAAGGCTAGTTTTGAAGGTGTTCAGGCTGGAACCACTCTGTGGAGAGAGGACATCAGGTTCTAGGCTTCTCAGTCTAGATCATCTCAATACCACCATATTCAGTTATAAAACCAAATTACTTTTCACATGGGGGATAGTCTCTGTGGTTACCAGCTTGTGACTAACAGGAAAAGCAGCCAAGGGCTGTAACAGTAAAGATGCCAATAGTGTTTCTATAGCAATCTTCACAATCCTTATCCCTTTTACAGCTGAGAAGGTGGGATGGTATATGCAAGGCTGGAAATTCAATCTGTGCTTGCTTTGTGAGTGTCATGCACTTTCCCAGCTAAGCTCAGGTGACTGGAAACATAATGCTCTCTCCCTTCTAAACCAAACGATGAGCATCAGGGAGAGGCCAAGCTAACAACGTAAATAGGATGCTTTCTGCTGAGCAGAAAGAGAGGTCTCATTTTGAAATATTCATTTCAGCTCTTTGCCAGAGGCAGATAAGCCTCTTCTCCATGTTTATTTATGTAATCAATGCTAAGATGATAGGCAGATAAGCCTCTTCTCCCTGTTTATTTATGTAATCAATGCTAAGATGAGCTTGTTATTCTCTTATTTTCAATTCAAGTCAGTCAGTGTTTTTCTTCATATCCTTATGTTACCCATTGTTTAGCAGAGTACAATAAATCAAAGAATTTTGTTATAACAATATTCCTTTGCTACGAGTTTCAGTACAATAGACCTCTATTACTGTTATTTTGCACCTACAGTATCTTTCACCCAAAGCATCTCTAAGCAAATGAAGCCTTACAAATGCTTATGAAGTAAATGCAGTGGCTTACTTCTTCCACACAAATGCACAAAGAATTAATGAGCACTGAAATTCAGTAGCTGTGTGAAACTGTTCTCTAGCAACACTCTTCAACAATTCAGGTTGGAGAGATAAATGCTAAGGACCTGCTGCTGAGCTGGGGAATGCTGGCAGAGCTGTCTTGAACTCAGTCTAACAGAGATCAGCACACTGACTTGAAGCTGCACTATTTCAAAACTGTCGTTACAGCTTCACACATCTTTCCTAACAAAGAAAATTGTGATCCCCTAAGATAAAAATTCAATACAGAAATGCTGCAGTTCCAAAGAGCTTTTCTTGATTCATTGCCTCGTTCCTTCCTACTGGCCAAACAGGCTCTCAAGAGGCTCCACAAGGACTCCAACAGGCTTCCACAAGATTCCCTCAAGCTCAGACTGCCCCAAGAGTTTAACAGGTGACCACGTGGCACTAGGAGCTCGGTGGGACATGCTGCAGCAAGGAGAGGGGAAGTGCTGACAACTGTGGATTAAATCTGGTTTCTCAGAGCTTCCATTGCCCCTGCCATGGGGCCGGCAGGGAAGACAGTGACTCTTCAAAGCATCTGTCTTTCTGGCTCAGCAGGTCATGCATGAGTTGCGTGCGGCCTGGCCCCAGTACAGCCCATGTGTTCTGTCATTCTCTTGGAGCGGTGCACTTTGAAAACCCACAGTTTCAGACTATGAAAGCTTTGGGGTCCCCGACATCAGGGAAGCAGATATCATAGCATTGCTTCGAAGCAAGTGCATGCTGGATACACAGACTTTTTTAGGAGCCTGAAAGCCCAAAGAACCCTTGCTCAAGGCGGCATGATAATGGTTTACCAAATCCACTCTTTATACTAAGGGATAACAGCTATCCTTAAAGTCTTGGCAGTAGCCTGGAGAATCCCTAGAACTGAAGTCCCAGAGAAGTTGGGATGTGTTTCAAATAAACAAATAAAATGTCTCAACTTTTTTTTCCTCAAAATGGAAAAAAAACGTTTTCAGTTGTACATAAAGTTCTAGGGTTTTTTCTGTTTCCAAGTGGAAACAAACCCCCTTTTTTCCTGAATTTTGTAATTTCCCAAGGGTCAATAATCTTGAGTTTTCACTACCTCTAGCTGTAAAAACTTAACATTTCGATAGTCTTTCCTACCTGAGAGTGTCTTGTTGCATAATGAACATCTATTAAGGCTTTATGACAACTCCAGCAACTAGGTATTGATAAATCTTACCTATCATCATGTAATGAGTAAAATGACACAGAAGTTGAGTGGCACATCTGTTGTTAAACTACTAGTAAGTGTTAGACCTGAGAACAGAGCAAAAGTCTTTGTTCTAAGTCATTCCTGAGTCTTCGAAAATGCTCCAATCTGCCAGGCTCTTGTCTTTATTATTGCTTTATATAACAATCCATCTAATTAAAAATATCCTAAGTACTACACGAAGAATTTCAAGTAGTATAAATCATCAGTTGCTTACCTACTATTTAGTGGATTCTCTAAACAGATGTCAAGTCTCAGACATCTCCAGAAAAGATCTGCTGAGGAGAGGCCTCTAATCTGTCTGTAATGCAAGAACTTTCTTATTGCAGTCCATCCATACATGTTTTATGTATTTTCCACAAAATTTTGTATGAGATCTGCTGAGAGGCCTCTAATCTGTCTGTAATGCAAGAACTTTCTTATTGCAGTCCATCCATACATGTTTTATGTATTTTCCACAAAATTTTGTATGTACATCCACATCGGAGGGCAGAAATCTTTTCTAAATTGAAAAAAACAGATGATGAACAAACATATGTGTAACATTAGGAAGAAAGCAGAAAGTTAGTTTGACTGTATGAGACTGACAATGGAATTGATTCTCCATTGTTCTGTGCTTTGGTTCATTACACTCCTGAAAAGAGAGTGAATGCTGTTGGTAGAATTGGGGTTCCATGTAAATCAGTCATGAAACTGCCCTGATTCAGTGGTGTCTAACACTCAATTTGAACTAGAACTGACTTGGGGGGGGACACCATGACTTTAAGCAAGGGAAGTTTTTTCAAAGCTGTTCACTAATGGTTCTTAACCCTGTATGTCAATGCTTTTTTCTTCCAGCTTCAAAATTCAGAAGGAAAAAAGTCACAAAAATGTGATAAATTGTCTTTTTTCACTAGGTCAGCGTTGCACTCGCTAAACATGCAGATGACCTCCAGCCAGGGTGGCTAACCACTTCTTTTATTTTTATTTCTAAGGTGGCAAGTCTAACAGAAATCCATGACTTAAAGGAAGCTTTCAGAAGCTGTAAAGTGTTACAGCAAGTCCTACTACATTGTTTAATTAGAAAACTCAAACAAATATTGCCAAGTATATAATAAAATGGCTTACACCACTGAGGTACCTCTCCTTCTCTGTCCTTATATATGTACTTTCAGAATCTGAACATGCTAGAAAACTCAACAAATATTGCCAAGTATATAATAAAATGGCTTACACCACTGAGGTACCTCTCCTTCTCTTATATATGTACTTTCAGAATCTGAACACGCTGTCTCAGATGACATAACCCAAATTGCAACTAAAAACACTGATAAATGGTGGCTCCAAAAAAAGACATCAGCTCCATCCTCAGTGAGGGCAGTGTTTTTAGAATGACGGCTATTTGTGAAAAACAATTTGAAATAAATTGTGTATTAGACAAATACACACTATCTAGACAGAAGCATGGATGATTTGTTTCAGAAGAGTTTTCAGAAATAACCAGCACTGTTTCAACCTCCTCCTCATTTTATATAAATAGCTACAGATACATTTTACATGCATTCATATACACAGGGTAAGATTCTTACCACTGTGCACTGCCAGAAAGGGGAACAGCAGCCTCCTGGTAACCGTAAACCAGCCCACAGTATGTACCTATACAATAGGTCTATCATTAAATACAGATTTAGCTAGCCAAGACGCCCAGGTTTCTGACATTCCAGCTTAACTTTCCACAAAGGAGTTGAATGGGCTGCTCAGCTGCACAGTGATTATCAGGCTTTTTATCCTGAGCTTTTCCAGTGAGTAGGCAAGGGTGTTTTCCCTTGACAGTCTATTTCAGGTTCACAAGACAGTCTGTTCTTCTGTGACATATTTTAAAGCCTTGTCAGCAGATTCCTCATCCCAGGCTCTGAAATCTGAAGGTTAGTCCCTCCAACCTTCCCAGATGCAGCAGATGTTCATTGAAAGCTTTTATAATCTAATTATGATAAAAGCCTATTTAAAAACGCAGCTATTTTTCCACTGTTAAAATGGGGTTTAGAGCTTTTAATGGGATCAAAAAAAGAGCACCAGGTCACAGTGCTGACTTGGTACTTTCACTTTGCCAAACCTCTGGCTTATACTGGAGACCAGCATCTCTCTTCAATCTCCTGAGAGGCGATCTCATTTTCCCTTGCAGGAGCTGAGCTTGTCCTCTGCTGGTGCTGTGATGCTGCAAGTATGGCTACATCCCAGTATTAGTTTTTTATCTGTCCCGAGTTGTCTCCTGGCAACTGTCCCTTTCCTCAAACAGAGCTAGCTAAGTGGCAAGCAGCTCTGAGGATGGATCTCCACACCTACACAAAACCCCACAGGAAACAGCCTGTGTTTTGTGTGAACACAAGGTGAGCCTTGTGTAGAAATAGGTGTAAGAGGATGTAGGAAGAGGGGACTTCAGTGATTGCTTTCACCTTAGTTTTCCTACCACACCTTCTGTTTCAAGCTGGTGCTGCTGTCCCATTTATTTCTGCTGCTTTCCCTGTCACCCTCTTTTTAGTTATTCCTATTTCATATAAGCTCCCATCTTTCTTATTTTTAGCTCCATCTCTTCCCACACTGTGCTTTGCCCAAGGCAAGAGCAAACATATAAACAAATCTTACAGCCAAACCCTGAGCTCCTTTCTTTGCTGCTCAGCCCTTCACCATAATCCCCGTGCTTCACAGGTCAGTCTGGCTTTCCTGCGCGAGGCAGCGTGGTGTTACAGAACAGATAAACCATGAGGAAGGAGGTGGAGGAAGTACAGTGGGAGCTGGAGTCCTCTCACCAGCGCTGCTCAAAGCACAGGGCAGGAAGGGGCACTTAGCTCCCCTTATGCTCTCCAAACCACTCTCTAGCTCGATTCAGCCCCGACGTTCTATTTGCCTCCAGCAGCCAACGTACCCCTGTACAATGTGCCTTCCCCCTTGCCTCTAAGAGATCGGGACAGGCCTGTTGCACCTCTCGTCTAAGCAACAGGCAGAGATCCTTCTGTGCTGCAGGAACACTCGTCCTGAAAGGCAAGGTTACATTAGGTAACGTAACTCCCTGCAAGGTAGCATGGCCCCCAGCGAGCTGGGAAGGGCACGGACACCCACACTGCCAGGAGCAGTAGGTGTGAGCTCTAAAGAATATGGCTAAAAGCTGGTCACCCCTGACGCTGGGCACCCCTGATCTCAGACTTCAGCCATGTGTAAATTGGTTTGTCTGTATTAAAGCAGTGAACCCTGCAGCAGCCCACGTCCTGTACCAGTGTTATTTATTAATGAAACTACATACCCATACACAACACCCAGAGGAAAGAATGGTTGGGCAGGGTTATTGGAAGGGCAGTCAACTACAAGTCAGATACATGAAATGTGAACCCATCTACCTCAGTGGAGCCAGAAGCAAGACTGAGCAGGTGAGCACATCTCTGAAGCAGACATTGGATTCACTTTCACCAAATAAGTACTACGCTTGCTACTTTCTTTGAGAAATCCTACAGAGGGAAGAAAGAGCAGATAAAATCAGTAAAATATTTAAAATACTAAAATAAATATTAAATATTAAAACCCGTAAAACATTCTCCAGATGCGAACAGCAGTCATTTCATTAATACAACATCTCTAAGGAAACCATTCTGAGTTGGCCAGAGAAGCTGGAAAGATCCCTTCTACAACTGTTAATGGGGGAAAAAAAAGAAAAGAGAAAAAAAAAAAAGAAGAAAAACAAAAGCAGCAGCACGAGGAACCAGCAGAGCGTGGCCTATCAATAGCCCTTTGTTCTGTTCTTCACGTTTGACTTGGTGAAAAACAAGCCTAGGGCTGAGGATACAACTAGCCAATTGTAAGTTTGAATATGTTCACTCCCCTTCATTCTTGCCAAAACCACTCAGTGGTTCATGGTAGCTTTAGGTTTATGTGAGCCGAGACTACAAAAAGCAGTGCTACCTCAGGACCCCCAGAACAAATCCACTTCAGCACAATGTTCTCCAGCTCCCCATCTTTTTTGAGGCTCTGCAAAATTTCGGCATATATGTAAGGATATCTGGGCATGTATGAACCTCCAGAGATGTGGCTATAGAACAGAGATCCCAGAAACAACTTTGAAGGCTCTGGGCCTCACCAGGGATGCTCCTCTGATTTCAAGAGAAGTATGAACATGACTGAAGACTAGGAAATTACAATCTTCTCAGAAAAAAAAACCCTTATCTTTTCTGGTGGGGAGGGACTGGGTACTTCAATACTGCTGTATAAGTAACAGATCAAAGCTTGGTTCCCCGAAGTCAGAAAGAGTTTGGACCCGGGGAGCACTACAGGGGGAACTAAGTTTAGTCTTAAGCAATACTAGTTTATGTATTGTGGAGAACTGGGATACATGGACAATGATACAAGTTAAAGAGACCATTTTTCAAACTGTCTTCTGCTTTATAGTAGCCCCAGCAAAATGCATGAGTGACTGACTACAGCACGAAAGCTTAATAAATAGCAAGTATAGTCCATAGGACTTTTGGGGGTTTTTAAAGTAATTTTTTTTCATTTTCTTATTAACATTTTCCAAGATTCTTTTTTAAATCTCTGCCCCCTACTCAGATTAAAAGTGAAGGTTTTGGAACACAAACACTTGATCAGAAATTTTTCCCCTTTGTCATGAAACTGCACAGACAAAGATTCAAGCCAGCTCTGCCCGGCACCTGACAGTGTTTCAACCTTCAGCCTGTTCAAGTCCACCAAGCCCAAGTCAGGAGCAACAGAGTTGGCCTGTTCTGTTTTTTCTGTAATTCCACCAACTTTATTCCAGCTTAGAGTGGTGCATCTGCCTGGTTGGGACTCCAGTTCCCAGCCCAGCAAAGCAGTGCAGGCCCATTTTCATTAGAAATGTAAATTAATAGGCCAGACTCATATACCAAGCTGGAGTAGCCAAGACACAAAGACACATATACCTATCTGCCAGTGCTGTTACACAACCATGAAATCCAGCAAGCTGACAGCATGATGAACAGCAAGGGAAAGGTGACATCTCAAATTGCTGCAGTATGATTTACCAGAACTTATCTACTAGAGCCCTGGGAGACAGAAATAAATTAGCAAGGTTAGGAAACTGCTGCCCCAACTCTCTTTGTTACAGCCATGAGGGGCAAAAAAAAAAAAGAAATCTGTGAATTGTATTCCTGGGCACGCTTCTAGACCTGACTTTGGCTCAATACTCACTGTTGTTTTTAAAGGCTATTTTTTCAAATGCAACAGGAGGTAGAAGCAGCACCACGTACACAATTTGTATGAAAAGCAAACATTATGAGGGAAGTAGCCATTCCACATGAACTGTCACAAACACCATTTTTTCACTGAAAAAAAATATCCTGAGTCAGAAATTTTCCTGTTGGACTTCTTCAGTGGAACACCATCAAAAGTCAGTTCTTTCCTAGTGCTTTTGGCCAAAAAGTATGATATATCACAAAACCTACTGCCTCAACACAGCCTTTAAATTCACGTTAGCAAGATCAGATTGAGGAGATGACTGTTTGCAAGCGTCAGGGAGCAAGGACTCTCTCCCAGCTACTCCGGAATACTGAGTCTCTCCACAGGAGGTGCACCTTCTGGTGCAATAAGACTCAGATCTCCACGTGGCCACTGTTGTTATACAACTATGAACAAGAACAGAAATATACTGAATTCACTAGGACTCTGCTTCAGCTTAAAAGAAAGCAGCGTCAAACACAGAAAGTCACCATGATATCCAGAGCACTTGTTACATTCAATTCCAAAAGGGGCTTCTTTAAGTGGACGGGCTTTAGCTTAATACAGGGATAACGAGCATTGAGGAGAGAAGCTTGAAGTAAAAACGATTCAAGCTTAACTCATGTCCGAAACAGAGTGTGAAAAGAGGAAACAAGAAATATCACACAAATCAGACCTTGCCACAGCAAGAAACAAGCAACAAAACTACAGCAAACACAAAGCTTTGGGGGAATGAGTGGAATGAAATTATAAAAAGCGAGGCTAAGTCTTCAATTTCAGATCTCACTTAAAGGATGGTATTTCCTGTGACATGAAGTCTAAAAACCCCCTTTTGCATCAACCTGGGGTTGGTTGAGAGAGAATATAAATCACCACCACCATTGGCAGGGAAGTATGGGTGTAAGCTCCTATCCAAGTACACACCAGATAGTTTTTAAGGTTAAGAGACATGGCCTCTGTTCCCAACAGCCAGAAAACTAAGATATTATATAAGTCTCTCTGAGTTCCAAATGCTAGTCTACTTTTTCAATTCTAATTCCTTTTCCTTCATACTTGGTTTACAGCTTCCTACACATACATAATGCTAACACAATAACTCATTTTGCTTTGGATTGTTATTTCCATACAGTCTACAGCAAATGCTACAGAACACACAACTCTCATTTCAACAGTCATTTGGAGAGATTTATTTGATGATAGATGACATTTTTTTCCAACATGATTAGAGAGTGCATGGGTTCTGCTGCTGCTTCCAATTACCGACGCCATTTGTCAAGGCAGGGTAGCAGTTCAAAACTCATGACCATAATTAGTTTCTTTTCTGACATCTCAAAGACTTCCATTCTGATGTTAGATCTGCACCAAAAATGGAACCATTTATATATTGCTTCAACCCAGAGACAGCTAGGCTAACACTCTCTTCCAGAGTATCTGGTATGTCAGAGCCCCAAAAAACAAAGCGTAAATGAAAAAAATAGTTCTATTCTCCAGCTAACAGAGCAAACACTGCTGGAATGTATTTTATGCAAACTGTATATACATATAAGGAATTATTTTTACTGTCAGCTTGACTTTCTTCTAGCTTTTATCTTAAAAGGAAAGCTGAAGATACTGTTCTAAAAAGAGAAAGACACATAGATTCATGGCAGCCTGCTAAAAATCAGATTGACTCAGGCAACGTTCACAGTTTAATCTGCAGGGAGGTATTTTCAAGGAACAGTCTCCTTCCTCTTTGATCAGCAGCTGCAGGTGATGAATGCCTCGGCACTGCCTAATGCAGTGAGAAGCAGACTCTTGGAGTCTGTTTGTTGCGCAGCTGAGCAGAGCCAGCTCAAGGCTTTTCATCCGTATGCGCTGAGTCAGTTTGGACGCCCAATATGAGAGACCAGGGACAAGCTGCTCCTGCCATGGGGAAAGGTGGGAAGGACCTGGGACAAAGAGCTGCTGCGTGGCCGATGGCAGGGTGGGCGGAGGCTGTGGTCCCAGGAAGGGCCAGCCGCACGCTCACGCCTCTCCGGCAGCAGCCTGGCCTTGCAGAGCTTTGGCATAGGCCAGGCAGGCAGCCGTCTTACTGCCCACAGCAGCCTACTTACCTTGCGCAGCTGCCTACTTCTCTTATACCTACAACTGGCCCTGCAGATAAGGACAGATGGTGATAAAGCAGCAGGATTTCAGTAACGCTTGGAAGCCACCCATTTCCCAGTGTCCTGTTAGTGACGATTGTACGGTGGTCCTTCTGTACCTCATTTATGCCTTCAAGTTCAGCAGGAGAGAGGCCATGCAAGCCACGATTACCTGAGAAGTGAGTCATAAGTGCGTAGCACTGCAGCCACTCATTCCCAACAAAACATTTTATCTTCTTAACTGTCAATAAACATTATATGTGCCTAAACAGTACTGTGCAACTTAGCAATAGTTAAAAATGAGCTGGAAAACCAGATGTTTTTTCCACTGATTAAATTCAAGTGAAAAAACCCTTTGTTCACAACTATTAAGCCAAGAAATTGTGAACAGAAAAGAAAAATCCCATTTCACGCTTACGCTTGTGGTTTGATGTAAAACAATGACTTTTGTTCCATTTCAATTTAAAACAGAATTGTGTTTTATATTTGTTATTCAAAAACAAGGAAAAGAGAAAAGCATTTTAAGACAAAGCAAAATGAAAATCATCATTTCTCTTCAAAATACTCATTTAACCTGAAATTTTTCAGGTAGCTTTTCTTCAAAGGAAACCCCAGTTTCTTATTCAAAGACAGCATTTCCCTGTGGAAATTTTCAGTAAAATCACTACATTGCCAGTAGCAGAACAAACCACAGGACTCTGTAGCTCTTAATTCACCCTGTATGGGACTATCACACTACACACACACGCTTCCTCCAAATCCTTCTCCTCCTCTACATAAGACTCCTGTCTGTCCTATTTGTGTTCCCGTGTTGCTCAGCATCCTCCCCAGCACTAATACTTATGCTGCTTTATGCATCCCATTTCTTTACTCTCGCCACACCCACTCGCTGGCTCCTCTCTTCTCCGTAAAGCACCTCTCTCCTTCCTGGTTCACGAGTCAAGGGTCAGTCTCAGCGAGAAAAACAAGAAATCCCTTGTTGGGAGGGCAGGGTTAGGTGAGGAGGAGCTTCTCCTGGCAAGGAGACTTTGAGGATACCCCTTTCACCTCACCCACTCACTGGCTCCTCTCTTCTCCGTAACCTCTCTCCTTCCTGGTTCACGAGTCAAGGGTCAGTCTCAGCGAGAAAAACAAGAAATCCCTTGTTGGGAGGGCAGGGTTAGGTGAGGAGGAGCTTCTCCTGGCAAGGAGACTTTGAGGATACCCCTTTCACCTTTACAGTGGCTAGCCCCCATTTGGGAATTAGCTGGGTACCTTTACAGATTAATTCTTAACAACGTCTCTCCAAAACAGAGGCAAGACAAAAATCTTGTTTCTTGTTATCGTTTATGACTTGCATCGGAAGCCACAACTGCGATCTGAATCCCCGGTGTCCTTGGCACAGAGGAAAAGGCAACTTGTGCACCATATGCTCCACAACCTACGGAGGTGATTCAGGCGAGAAGAGTATTCTAGGCACA
Source organism: Aptenodytes forsteri (assembly GCF_000699145.1). Taxonomy (NCBI): domain Eukaryota; kingdom Metazoa; phylum Chordata; class Aves; order Sphenisciformes; family Spheniscidae; genus Aptenodytes; species Aptenodytes forsteri. Next base: position 5,774,754 of record NW_008794443.1, read on the forward strand.
CAGAACCACAGAACCACAGAATGGTTTGGGTTGGAAGGGGCCTTTAAAGACCACCTAGTCCAACCCGCCTGCCATGGGCAGGGACATCTTTCACTAGATCAGATTCCTTAAAGCACTGACCAACCTGTCTGTGAACAGTTCCAATGATGGGGCATCCACAACTTCTCTGGGCAACCTGTTCCAGTGTCTCACCACCCTCACTGTAAAAAATCTCCTCCTTCTGTCCAATCTAAATCTACCCTCACAGAATCAACAAAACAGCAAGTGAAATGAACAGCAAGTGAATGCGTCTCTCAACCCATTTTATAGGTAGCATAAAGCCGAGGAGTGACTTGCTGAAGTTAACAGTCCAAGGGACTGAATGCAGCTCTCCTGGCTCTCAGCTCAGCTCCTAAATCATGCTTTCTCTCCTCACTCAGAGCCTTCCTGGCTGAACAAAGGGATTCATGCTTCAAAGAGCAATCCTGTCCTGGCTGGGAGATGGACGATAGAAAGCTTACAAGTATTATTATATCATAGCTCAGGTAGAAAAATAACTTTCCCACCATGAAACTCCAGCATATTTCTTTCACGGTTCCTGTTGAACTCGTATTTCCCAGTGAAGCGGGGGGGTGGTTTCAGCTTTAGTAGAACTGAAAACTGATGGAAAACTAACAGCTGAGGAAAACTACTCCTGCATGGTACTCATGCAGAGTTCCTGTCTCAAGAGGATGGGAAGGACCCTACAAGCTTCTCAGCTGGACCTCTGAACACAGAAAAAATGTCCAGCTTCTCAACTGGACCTTATAAAAAAAATCATTTATAATGGCAATAAAAAGTCAAGGTTATCAGCCTTGGCAACTGAAATATTTCCTGCCTTGTCAGCATGCTTTAGCTGTATCTGAAGCAAATACCCTACCTTTTGCAATGACACCTGTCCTTGGCTTGCCTAATGAGATTGTTCATTGCATTGTAAGAGCTGCTCGTTTCTTTTTTTTTTCCTTCCTTCTTTTTTCCTCTCTCTTCAGTACTTATTTTCCCCAGAATTGCAGTCTTCAAGACAAGCAATAATATTTGTGAAATCACACAATGCATTTAGATGAAAATATATGATATTTTTAGTTCTCAGAAAAGAGAACTATGTTGTTTTGAAATTTGCAAAATTAAAGATTTCTGGTTTTTATTTTAAAATTACAATTTGAGAGAAGTATCTTTTTTAAAAGCGCAATTTATTCCTTTAATTAAAAAAATTATGTATCCTTCCAAATGAGCTATGCTTTTAAGTTCCATTCATTGCAAAGCAGAACACTTTGGTCAGAGCCACCCAATGTTTTGTATGTATTTTATGTGTATGTACACACATACATACACATGAAAACGACCTTCACCAAAAGCCTGCAGGACCATTAGAAGCACTTCCTGTCAATCACTTCTGAAGAAAAAAAGTACCGAATACAAAACAGCAGTATCTAAATACAAAGGTGTATCTCTGCCAATTTTCTCACCATGAACTGCTTGCAAGTAAAACCACATTTTTACATGTTAGAAAGGAAGCAGGAAGCCTCTGCAAAATTTAGAAGTTATTGGCAGGTATATTGTGTCCATTCTCACGTAAGACTCTGTCTGAAGCTAGGAAGAGAGATGAAGATAAACAATCAGCATCCCGGGTCACAATAACTTGTGCCCTTTTAACTTAGCACGAACAAAGAGATCAGGGAAGTCGATAAGTTGGACAGCCTTGAGAGATGCAGATTGGGAGCGGTTTTCTGCTTTTTACAATGTAACAGCTTCCAACTAAACTGTAATTGCAAACGCTTTTGCTGGAAAAATTTAATACGGGAGCCCATCTGGATTTGTTGATTTAATCCTGAGCCTCATCCCTCGCCAATGAAACCCAGAAGAACTTTGCTACTAGTTTTCTCTGTGGGCTGAATCAAGCCCGAAGTCTCTCAAGAAATACCTGTTTAAAGGTGAAGAACTACCCGAGGGGACATCATCAGCTTGGTTTAGGTATCATAACAGACATAAATCTTACAAAACTAAACACTGCCTCCAAAAACCCATCTTTAAGCCCCCCCAGACATTTGTACATTTTCATGAGTTAAAGCGAAAGCTGTTTGGAGAAGGGAGTAGGTGTGGAAATTACTCTAAGTCTCCCCCAGCTATAACCACAGAGCCGGAGCATATGTGACACTGAATAAGCAACCTGCAGCGTGCCGCAGCCCTGGCCACAGTGGGATCCCCGTGCTATAGGCAAAGCAACTGTACTCCCCTGAGATTACCCTGTTTTAGAGGAAACAGATGGTGAAAGAGAAACAAATAGACGTCTCCCAAACCTTTCAGATTTCCAAGGCAGATGAGGGCCCTCCCTAATCTTTCAGTCTGGTAGACAGCAGTGCTTCCCCAGAAAGGAAGATTGTGAAAGGCAGCACCTGCAAGTAGTGAAGAAAAGGTGTGGGGCTTGCTTCATCCACTTTTTGACATCTACAGTGAAGATGTCTCCATCTCAGATGGAGACAGAGACCAATTAGGATCCCCTTTATAGTCCGGGACAGGGGAAACAAGCAGCCTATATATTTAGAGATCTACTTTAGGAAAGGAGAAAATGAACTGCTGATGTGGCTATTGTTCTCTCTCTAATATAAAGAGAGTCCTAGCGACCTGCTCAGACTGCAGGCATCCACACAGGGTCAGATGAACCGTGCTTAAAAACAGCGTATAGGGTAAAGAAGCAGCATGTACAGTAAAGCTTTTTTGGTTTTCCTTTTAATAAGGGGGACTGTAAAGTACTGTCAAGATAACTATTTCCCCCCATCTAGTGGTGGGATTGCATTTTAAAATGTCCCACCCATCTTAGCTGACTGCATTTTGAAACTGGTGAAGGTTGAAAATAGTACCACTGCTCTGCAAGGTCCCAAAAACCTATGGCTGTGATTACTGCAAGTCCCATAACCCAGGTCTCAGAGACTGGAAAAGTCCTCACTTCCCGGTTCTTTGCTCTAACCTCCAGATAGTGCTACCTCCGCTTTCAAGAGTGCTTAAAATATGTGAAAGATATAAACCTACCACACTAGTCATTAGCTTATTTATAGATTGGGTACTAGGGATTGCCTCTTCACAACTATAGCTTATGGCTATATTTAGCACTCCTAAAGGGTTTTGTTATTCATCTGCAGAAACTGCCATTGATATGTCACATCTGCTTCACGGTCAACTCGCCTTTTAACTGTTTCACCAAATGCAAATGAAAGAAGTTTTATTTCTGGACTTGGAACAGCTTTTGAGGCGATAACCCAGCTTTGGGTCAGATTCTCAGCAATGTTCAGCTGAGCATCACGGTTAGATGTTTCTAAGCTAGTCCTTGTCCTTACTATACATGTTAAAGTTATACCATCTTCCTAAAGGACAAGTCTGAATTGTGCTTTATTACAGACTACAGACTGTCAAGCTGTTCAGTGTAAGAGGGTATATCCTGTTTAATTCTGGAGATATTCTTAGGGATTTTTCAAACTGGGGCTTTCAAAAGAATACCTTTGTTACCAAAAGTAGAAAGAGTTCCCAGTGTGTATTTCCTAAAAGAATGTACCTACCTTGTATACCTATGTTTATACTGGATCTATGCTCCATACTTATTTTCCTTCTGGCTATTAAAGTCAATTGATTCAAATACAGTAAACCTTCTGTGGGCCTAGGTAATGTTCTCTGAAGTCATTAGTTTGAACTGAAACAGGCTCGAAAGACCAAAGCACACACAGCTGAGAATTCGCAGAGCACAAACAGGTACACAAAATACATCTCATGCAGACCATAAGCAATATGTCAAAAAGTCTATGACAAGGCTGAATGTGTACAAGGCTGGCTATCTTAAGATAGCACAGAATTCAGACAATTCATTGTGGATTGAAATGGGGCTTAATGAGCCAAAAAGATACATTTAATTACCTGCCTTTCCTTTACCTCCCCACAGTGCACGGTATATTACTGTGAACAGAAACGCTCATAGATAACCGCCTTCCTTCCCAGTGGGTATGCACCAACAGTAAAGTCCCAATACACCATATAGTTAAGTATTTTCAAGATGCAGTCAGATGAATAGATAACTAGCTTAATTATATTTTAGCTGGCCAAAATTCAACTCCGGCCTTCTCCAGCAAAACTGTAAAATGCTTGCTGCTAGTCTTACAGCCATTCCGTATTCACTCCATTAACTCTTTTCCCCATTCCTGCTCCTCACCTAAAAAAGATCTTTGCAAACAAGTAACAGCACAATTGGTCCTAAATTTATCCTCTCTCACTGACTCCAGATCCAACCTGGACATGGTTTTGTAGCGCTCCTCTTCACATGCTCTTTTGCTGCTCTCCTGCTTCCTGACCAGAGCCTGGGGACTAAGACGAAAAAGAGTTTTCTCATAAGAATTAAATCATATTTTTCTATCCAGCCTTAGCCTTAAGTGAGAGAAGATTACAATGCTTTATACAACAGAGGAACACAATCCATTTCTATGGCAGGGCAGGAAATATACTGTCGCATCATAATTGATGGGGGGTTTATTAAATCTGGTATCTAACTCATTTCATCCTCTTTGGCTTTTCATCCGATGGTATGACTCCATTTCTTCAGCTTCTGTGCTGACAGACTTTTATTCATCTGGTTTTATAACAAATAGATGGAAAAGAAATGACTGAGCCTGGGTACAAAATTGCTTTTGCCAAAAGTTAAATTCAAAATCAGAGCAAACAAAGCCTGAAGCTGCTTCCTTGCCTCCCATGCCAGTTACAATAAAACTAAGCCTACCTGAAACAGAAGCAGAAGGTACCAGATCCTCAGCATAAATAAATCGGTGGAACTGAAAGCACTATATTAGCTGGCAAGTTTTGTTTCACCTTCACCTTGAATCACTGTCCTTTATCCCCCAAACCTGGGAATGTGCTGTAGAAATAAGGACTTACAAGTGCCTGTACCAGTATCTCTCTGAAGTCTTGCTTTCACAGTTAGCAACTGAGTCATCACACATCCCCTCTGTATGCCTCTAAGCCAGTGGGACGCACTAAAGACAAAACTCTCACATATTCCTCCATGCATTCATCCTTTGGAAAGTTTATTGCTGTTTTGTTCTTTAACCAAAGAAAAGGTCTGCCTGCAGCAACAGGTAAAAGCCGGGGGACTTGTCACAGACGTACTTGGAATCAGAGGCTGAAAAATTAGTGAAAAAGAAGGCCACGGGTACAGAGAGGGGTCACCATGGCAGTCACCATACTGAAGCTGGCAGGATCATATAAACCTGACCTTAAACAGTACAGCGAATTTGCCTCCCCACCATGGATTTTCAATGCCCCTTTCAGTGCAAAGCCATTTCTTTTAGCCGAGCTATCAGCCGGAAATTAGAAGAATTTCAGTTTACAAGCTGTCTTTCACAGGGTGCATTTTGGGGACCAGCAAAGTATCTGCAACGTGGTAAATATCACAGAGCACCAGGCACCACAGATTTGCCACAGATGCTTGTGCATACATTGCCAGGTAAACATGTATGCCTACAGCCTTGTAAGAACAAGGCATTCCTTGGCAAGTAACTGGATTTAACCTGAACAGGCAAGGATTATTTGCTTATTTTTCAATTAAAAATAAAACCTCACAGGCATCCTCACTTATGCTTGGACCTTCCTTCATAAAGAAATGGAAAGAAACATCAGCTTTTGCAGTTACCAGCAATTAAATTTGCTATTTGCTCTTTAGCCTGCAGTTTCAGGGATAGGGTGACCTCAGGTAGCACTTCAGGACTGTTGGTGCCAGACTTGGCTTTTGAACTGTACTCTGGATACTACACAATTAACTGCAAAACAGATGTGTCTAAACCAGTCAAATTGCATTGACAGACCACTGTCCAAACCCAATGAGGTGTAGCTGTCCTCGGGGAAGAGCACAGCCATACCAACTACAGCGCACAGAAAGAACCTCCGCAAGATGGAAGAATCTGAAGTTTGTTAGCCAAAACACTACAGAGAACCCAAGAATTGTCACAGGATCCAGAAACTGGGATTAGTTAAGCATCCATATGCTATTAAAACTCACTGCCTGAATTACTTGCTCTCTAATGCCCAAAGCCACCAGACAAGAGATTACCAGCCTCTCAGAAGTTGAATTGTAACCTCTGGAAACCCCTACGCTTCAAAGAGCATCCTCTACAGCCCAAATGCTAAGGAAGAAGTGTGTATCGTTTGGGGTCAATGTTTCAGATCTTGCCACGATCCTTCACCAGAAAGGCCTTACCAGAAGCCACTGCTTAAAAACTACAGACACTAGTGAAAGGGAAGGAAACTGAACCAGTGTGCATATTCTCCACTCCAACCATTCAGATGGCCACCCATGGTTATAGGTAAGTCTCCTCAAACCACAGGTTACTTATTACCTCAGAAGAGCCCTACGACACCACTCTTTTCTCCACATTTCTCCTCCTCTGCAAGCCAAAGCATTACTAAGCACACAAAGCACAGCAGCAAAGCCCACTCTTTCCTTCACTAATTCGCAGCACTCTCATGGACCTCCTTGCACACAAACCCTTTCCTACCCATGCACTTCACACAGACCCTTCTCCACACACCCCATCCCTCCATTCAGCTAACATTTCCTCTCCAAGTGTGTGACATCACATACGTATTTTCCCCCACCTTACCACGTATTTCACACCATGAAGAAACACTATTTCCTGGCCACAAGACCGCTGTGCTCTTTAGCAAGCCGTGCTTTCACTTGTGAGACTCAGACCCTCCTCATACAGCCATTTCTGCTACAGGAACAAACTCCTGCGAGCATTAATGGCCAGTCCACATGGAGCACCCGTCTTTGGGTCCCGGCTCTGCTATTTCAGAGGGCTGGTCATACCGTGAGTGAACTGTAGTGACAACAACAAATTTCAGAAACTAAAATCCTCTGCTGATCAGCAGAAAAGGTACAAGGCAGAAGTAGCAATATAAACCAACCTGAAACATGGCTTGGAGGAATCATTTCCTAAATGAAAAATACCAGTCTCTATGGAAAGATGAAGCCCATAAAAAGGCAGGAGTAACCAAGGTTATTCTACCATCGTTATCGGTGGTGCCCTATGCCTGGGCCAAGGGCTGCTGTTTCTGACCCTGCCTTTGGGGCTCGCACAACCTGCGGCAGGGTTGCTGCCCGCACTCTGCGGATGAGAAAGGTAACCACGAGACAGACGGGAGCAGCTCTGTGCTGAAGGTCTCTAATGGAGGTCGACCTTTACACCGGTCACAGCAGCTCACCTTGAATGCTGGTGGTGGATGCCTATGTGCCAGTCCATTCAGACCTGACTGATGACACAAACTCTTTTCACGTTGGCTGCCATAAAACAATCTGCGACTATCAGGTATTGTCACCACATGTAAAATTCAGAGCAAGGACTAGGCAATGAAGGGGCTTGCTTGCCACTTCTAAGCCAAGCAGTCTCCTCTAACACACCCTCTTGGTCCAGGTATCCAAACGACTCTATAAAACAACGTGAAATGTGTTATTGCCCACAACACCATTGTGTGGGTGCATAAATCGCTGAGGTATTGGATGCAAAACGTATTCCACAGCAGATAAAATTTCAATATAAATTAATAAATAAATCATTGGAACCTCAAAAAACCTGAAATGTCACTAACTTTTTGTCTGAATGGCTATTTTATCCTTGACTGGTTGGCTTTAAAAAAAAAAAGAAAAAAGAAAAAAAAGTTGAGTTTTTCCCCTCAGAATTTTCCCAGTGAGACCAGAGATAAAGTCTCTTCTCTTCAAGATGCTCTTCAGCTAAAAAGGTGATGGAAACACCATACAGGTCTGTAAAATATATGAGTAAAAAAGAAAAGAAAAAAAAGTTGAGTTTTTCCCCTCAGAATTTTCCCAGTGAGACCAGAGATAAAGTCTCTTCTCTTCAAGATGCTCTTCAGCTAAAAAGGTGATGGAAACACCATACAGGTCTGTAAAATATATGAGTATTGGCTAAGAAATTAATGTTAACCTTTCACGTCCTTCGTAAAGGGAGAGTCTAAGTAGCCCTTACAATCAAATTTCGGACACCGAGAGGATGTGGACAGTGGCAAATTTCTGCTTAACCACCTCAGAATAAACAACTCTGAACAACCAGACTTCTCACCAGGCTTTGTGGCAGCCAGCCCCAGAGTTAGGACAATTGCAGTGCACACAAGCCAGCCTGGCTACATTCAAAACCCCAAGACAGGTGGCAGAGAGGTCATGATGGCAACTCCTCCCATCAGCCCTCTTGCATGAGATCTTGCAAGTTTCAGATCGCTCTAATTTCCCATTTAAACAGAAAACTTTTTGAAAATGCAAGGGGGCACTAGAGGCTTTAAGGTAAATCACGTGCTCCTTGGACTTACTATGTCTTTCCCAGCAGGTGTAGCCAAAGCCATTTCTACATGTCCTAGTAGATACTGGCTCCTGACTAATGAAACCAGCATTTGGATGCTAAAAGATACTGAGCATTATCTGGTACAATTAAAAGATCGTCCATGACTCCAGAATTTATTTCTGTGCATAGCTCAGCAGAACTTCAGCAGGTTGATCTCTGTACACAGCTTAATTCCTTCCTCTCATTTGTGATACTCACCTGAAAATAAGTTTAGGCTTAATATTTGCTTTTGCTTTCTGTCAGGGGATGAATATCACTCAACAGCACCTGAACATCATCTTTAGTGGACACTGTATACGTACACAGTAAGACTTCAGGTCCTGTACAAAATTGGCCCATTGCCTATTGTAACAACGCAAGCCTCCTGAATGCTGCCCCACTGGTAGCTGTTACGTGAGTTTTATCCTCCCTGAAGGAGAGGGAGAAGCTTCTGTAGACTGTACACTAGGAAAATTTGGACCCGTGGATCCAAACAGGCTATAGGAGTAATAGGGCATGCTCTTCTGCAGACACACTTAGGCAGTGCCTAAAAATACACGGTAAAAATTCCTGGGTTTGCCTCTGTATCTCTAGAGTAACAGCACCAGTGAAAAACAGTTCAAATTCTTCCTGTTGTAGGATCAGACAGTTCCTTTTCCATTTGTATACGGTTAACAGGACTTTCATCTGAGCCTGCCAATGGGACAGTAATTACACAGTGCAAGATGCAGGAGTTCTGGTGGAAGCATATACGGTTTTCAGCAAAACAGGAATTAGACTAGCTGTTTTAAGAACCTGCCTTCCTTTCCCCAAAACATATACTTAACACAAAAAATACAATTCTAGCTAAAGAGAAATGGCTGGGTTTGTTTTTTATTTAAAGAAAGGAAAAAAAGAAAGAAAAAAAAAAATCATTCGTTTGGTCATAGGACACTAGGACAGCTTGTGAGGTACCAGGCCGGAATGACACAAGTTGCACATTGAGAAAGAGAAAATGAAATCTAGATCACTACATTAGCATCTTGAAAATTGCTAGATAAGCCAGTGACCCATGGCAGTGCTAGGAAGACACGTAACACTTCACCGACCAGCCAAGTTACTACAGCATCTGATCATTCTAGTGCTGAAGTACAGCATAGGGCCGGGCTGTATCAACATGCACGAGCAAATGGAGTGCCAGGGGTGGTCTTACTGACTCAGAGGCAATGACGTGAAATTGCAAGATACCACCTGACTGGAGGCCATTAATCTTTACTGTAACTTCCAAGATGCTCAGCAGAAAATGTACAGTTAACTCCCTTGTATGCTCAGAGGCACAGCTGTGGCTCTTTACCTCCACTCCCATGGGTTAACCACACAGGCAGCTGTAAACATCAGTTTGCTGCAAGTGCAGAGCACAGACTGCAAATCAATAAAGGTTGATACCTTTATATTTTTAAACAATTAAATGTTCTTTTCAAAAAGAACAGCAGCCACTCAGAATTCAATTGCATTGAGAGTCACTAAGGACTAGACACTGCTTGTAGGTGCAGCTTTGAACGCAGTGATGCGTATCCTGTACTCAGTGGCAGTCCTATGAACGCTTGACAAAATACCCAGAGCCTTACTCTACAGTGACAAGACTATAGCTGTTTCTGGCTAAAGGAGCAAAACTCCTCTATGGCAGCAGCAGATTTCAAAGTCCTTGCTCTATTATAGGACAACAGCAAATAGCCAGGTGACAAAGTTTTATTGCTTCCCCATCCAAACACTATTTAGGCCTCCTTCTTCTCACCCTTCAGTGGTATTTTGGAAGAGTCATACATGAGAACAGTTGGATGTCTTTTCTCTTTTTACTTCATAATTGTCTCCCATCACAAGAAATGCTAAAAAAGAAAAAAGAAAGAAGCAGGCTTTTAAAGAGCAGGAGTCAAGTCCTTAGCTAGCAAAAACTGACTGGCTTCAAATCCCATTTTTCACCTGCTGAGGATCTAGTCACAGTCTTTGATTTGTTTCCTCAACAAATGATGACCTAGACTCAAGTAACATACCATGCAGCTGCTTTATAGAAGGCATGCAATTTGCAAACTAAAGTAATAAATGCATATAACAAGACTTTGGGAAAACAAGATTCTTCATATTTTCCCTCCTCAAAGAAAACAACTAAATACATCAAGTTAGTGTCTCAGGAATTGGATGGATACAAGGTCAGTACCATGAAGCACAGTCATTAGTGGTGCCCCTCACCAAAAGCGCTCACTAGCCAACAGCTCCCACTGTCCCCTTTGGGAACAGCCAAGCGTGAGATTCTTTTGCAAAATCTGGCCCTAGAGTGTTTTGCACAGGCTTTGAGGTAAAGCCATCTGAGCACCCAGCCAGACCACTGAATGCAAGCAAAACTTTGAAGAAATGACACAAGGCGTTTCAAATTCCCAACCAGCACCGACTTGCACAACACTGGTAGCTCCAGGCTGAAAGCAAAAAGACCTGACATGTTCATCTTGGTACTCTGCCGGAACAGACCTCAGATCTGTGATGGGAAACCTTGAGCCTCCAAGGGCCCTTGTGAAATGATTGGCGTCAATTTTATGCCTGTGAGTCCATGCCGCGAAATGGTCACGTCGGCAGGCCCCATAATGCACTTACCAGCACAAGGACCAGCCAGGCCCTGGTGACTGAACTCTTCTCCCATGCCCAGGTCTTACAGGTACGGCACCAGGTGTGCTGACTGGGAATTTACCTTGGCTCTTCCTGTGCTGCTATAGCCTGCAAGGAGGAGAATCTCACCTTTAGACTGTCAGAACAACACTTTTTCCCAGCACAATAATGCTTGCGAAACAATAACAAATCCAGACTGGCAAATTGAGGAAAAAATAGAAACCAAAGTTGTGCCGTCTGGTGTGATAATGGCTCCCAGATGATTACGGCTCCAGGAAAAAGTGTTTGGGTTGTAACCTGGCACTGAAAGGGCAAATCAAGAAGTAAGGTACTTAAAAGCCAGTGTCATTTGATCACCTTATGAAAAGGCAGTATTGTCTACCCTGTGCATTTGTAAGGGGAGAACTATGTTTTGAAAATGTTTGTATTTCCTACTTTTATGGGCTTAAAACACTCACTATAAACATTAAGCGCATTATGCAACCTGTAAATGTAGTGTTTGCCCTTGGTTCTCCTTGTATTTTCTGGTACATCCTTACGCTCCTCACTGTAAGAGGTCAAAATGTTTTTCACATACTCTGCTGTGCCTCGCTGCTGGGGAGGCCAAAAACTTGCTCGTCAGGAGTGCAGAGTTTTCCAGACTCTTTTAAAACCTCACCTCTTGCGTTTGAGTTTTAGACTTTCTGTCTCCTGTTGAATGAAATATTGTCCAACTCAGCACAAAATTTCACAGGTCCAGCATTTAACAAGATGTCAGTGCATTTCTTTAAATGAGGGATGACCAAAACTAAGTACTATCTGCGAGCTTACTGATATGACAGAGCACTGTACTATGTATGACTGTAATTTTGCTGTGGAAATGTAATTTATTTCCTGGTTGGATCAGACCTGAAGTCCATTCTGATGTTCTGTCCCACTGGCGGCAGCCAGTACTAACGCTTCAAAGGAAAGATGTAAAAAAAGAAACAATAACCATGTCCATAACACTTTCTTCCGTGCCTCGAAGAGGCGTTAGCTTATGCCTCTGAAGAATACAGATGAAATAGCCTTCCATGTATTTCTCTCATATCATTTAATTTGAGGTGCTTTTAATATCCATGCAAGTAGATAAATCTTTTTGACCTGCTGAGCTCTTGTTCTCCGCAGGAGGCAACTGCAGTGTTAGTTTTGTGGTGTGTGTTCTTCATTAACTTTCTACCAGGATATCCATGTATCAGAGTTCGCTCTGTGTTACTGTATTTTCTTTTTCAAACATGCAAGCAGCTCAGTTCCCTTTTTAAAAATGCAGCTATACACTTCATTAAGCTGTCCGTGATAACATCTATCCTAATGTTCTGCCTTCAGAGCAGATTGCAATTCAGAGCCCAGGCAGGTGAAGAGAAACTTGGATTACTTTTGCCAATGGGCATTACTGAAGCCTTATCCATGTCAAATTTCATCTCTCACTGCACTGCCAAGAAGTTTAATTCCTCCTGGAGTGTCTAACAAACCTCAACAGCTTTCACCAACTGAAACAAATTACCATGATCAGCTAAATTCCCTAGCTTACTCTGTCTTTCCTTCTCCACACTGCTAATGAGGATACAGAGTACCACTGACCAGACCCAGTTAAACAAGAATGAGAAGTAGGATATTTCCTAGCAGTGAAGGCACGCTAAATGAAGTTAATAAACCTCAGCAACCTGATATTGCCCTAGGATTTCCCTACTTTCTTGTTTTTCAAACTGTTTTCAATCTTTGGACATACACTTCCCTTCAAAACAGTCATCTCCTGTCCTTAGTCATACAAGATTCCCATTACCACAACATTTCTCCAAAATCATCACCCTCCCACCGTTTTTTCTGTCATGACCACAGACACATTTTGTCTTCCTAAAACCAAGCAACCTCCATATACAGAAAGACACCCTTCCACCCTTCAGCGACAAACCTCCTCCAAATTATCCTTCTTTTCCCTCACGTGCCCCTTATTTCCAACACCCGAGGAACAGATCCACTCTGTTATTCTGCCAGAAATGATCATCCCTACCCTCATGTCAACAACTTTTTCTCCACCTCATTTTAAAATGGGGATAATCAGTAGGGAAATGACTTGCTTTGGTGGTATTCAAAATTAGTGCATTGCTAGCTCTTTTAAGTCTTTTGCTCTCCCAAATCATTGAAAATAATGTGGAGATTGCAGTAATACACAGCAAGAATCAAAAGCACGAAAAATCACTTGAAGGTACCTGTTAAACAGCACAGACGCAGTAATTCGGTCTGCTCCCAGACCATTTTGTTTCACAGAACATCCTACAGACACCGAGTCTGTCAGAAGGACAGGTACAAGGCACAGAACGAACCCAGAAAGGCAAGACTGAACAGCTGGTGTGGGAGAGGGGAGATGGCAGAGACGTTTTCTTCTGGGCTGTATTATGTACGAAGGGGTGCAAGACAGAAATCGTGGTGCCTCTTACCACAAAGCAACAAGGCAAGGCACTGCCTGGCCCTGGGCAATGGAAGATGGGTAAGTCAAGTCGTGTGGTAACCACAAGAGCGGGTGATAACCGCAAGAGCAGGCGTCACTGAGACAGAGGAGATCCAATACTGCGACCGCATTTGCGTTTTATCGACACGGGGTAAAGGCAGAACCTGGTGCTCGGGGTTTTCTACCCCCTTTTTTCAAGACTCCTACCACCGACCCTGCCAGCCCGGCTCTACTGAGTTACAGCGAGGCGAAGCGAGCTGTATTTGGCGGCGCTGCCCTCCCGCCGCGGGCAGGAGGGACAGGGGCGCAGGCGGGCCAGCCCCGGCCCGGCGCGCAGCCGGCGGCCAGGAGAGGGAGCTCCCCGCCAACTTGTCTGCCGCGCTGAGCCCCCGCCTGAAAAACGCCCGTTCCCGGGGTTTCCACGGGGGAATTGCTCAGCGAGGGAGGATGCTAAATCCTGCACGAGTTACCTGCTGTGGGTGGGAAGGAGCCTGAACGCCGGGCGCTCGCTTCCCTTTGAAAGGAGACGGGGTTTAGGGGCCAAAGTCAGCTCCTCGGCGCTGGCACGTCCGAAGGCAGGCAAAGAAGCAGCTCTTCGCTGAACACGTCTGTACCTCTGGTGGGGGCCCACCAGCCTGTAACATGCTTTGGCTGTCCTGCACCATGCTCGTGTGTATCAGCTGTGCCTTACTGGCCCGCTGATTCCCCGTGTCTCCCCAAGTCACTCGGAAAAAGTCACCACCGGAATTTACTAGTGCCGTGCTACGCACCATCCTCGCTTTTGTTAGATAAGGTTGTCTCCCGAGTTTTCACGCTCTTCTCTCTCACTCCTCCCTTGTTCACCTGCTGGGACAAACTGCTGGCTGCACATCTGAGGACTGTCTTGTTTTTATTTGCCTGGGGAAAAAGAGACTGATGGAGGGAGAGTATAGCGGAAGAGGTGACTTTTGCACTGATGCCTGAAGAGAGGCCTGTGGTGAGACAGGAAGGTGAACAACCTGTCTCCTGTCCTCCAAATACCACGACCCTTGGCCATCACTGCTGTAGTACCCCGACCCTTGGCCATCACTGCTGTCATGGAAAGGAGCCGTGAGGAGAAGCGATGAACGAGAGTGGGTGCTGCCTTCATGTGAACGGAGGGCAAAGTCCTTCATGATTGTGTGAGGTCCCACAGCCTTGCAACAGCAGCAGCCTTGCTACAGGGGATGAGTAGCAATACCAGCACGTAGCTAACAAACGTGGCTATTTAAGGTCCATGTTTTTAATGTGGCAAAGGCTGGAAAAGTCAGCATAGGGAAAAAAAGACCTGGAAAAAAAATCACTCTGCAATCACAGGGAAGTCAATATGGGAGCAAAACTCTGGTGTGATATCCTCTAATTAACCCAAAGGAGACACAGAACAGCAGAGAGAAAGAAGCCACTTCCATTCTGGTTTGTTCATCATTAGTTGAACCAGAAATCAACCAAGTTCCAGCAGCCAAATATTTATTGTAGGCTGTGACGTAAGAGGCAAAAAAAGCCGAGAACAAATTAAGCTTGTAGTGCAACAGTTCAGAAAAAGTGTCAGCTATTCTTGACTCGTGAGCCTTTGATCTGACTTCACATTTGGTCCAACTTTCTGTTCTTACTAGTTGCTAAGGATGCTATAAATGGGTACTAAGACGCTTAAAGCCAGAAGCTACAAGGTCAGCTTTGAGGGTCTTGAAAAGCAGCGAAACGAACACTTGAACAAACTTCCTTGATTTTGACATCTCATGAAAAGTAGCTGTCTCCCTGGACTGCCAGAAATTTCTTCTATCAGCAGTGCTCAAAATACTCCAGTAGATTTTTATCTGGTATTTTGCGTTGGCTTAGGAGTGAGAGGGAACAAAGCTTCTTAAAAATCTTCAGTTTCCCCAGAACTGTATACAGGACTCCAGGCATCAGACATGTGCTCTGGGAACAGCACAAGAAAAAGATTATTCACAACCTGATTTCTGGACAACCCACAGGTATTACTACGGGAATTGACTGCAGTGAGCTGGTAACAAACAGCAATCCTCCTCCAAACAAGTGTGATCACCTCATAATCCGTGTTTGAAGGCATGCAGCACACACAGAGTACAGTCCTGTATCTCAGCTGGAGAATAACGTTTTAACGCTCCTACTTTATGATTTGGTACAAACCTATCTTCAAGTTCATAAAGACTCAACAACAGGCAAATTTTCAAGCAAATGTATATCCAAAAGTAGGAAGCAATATGTGATTTACATCTGAAATAAGATCCCGAAAAGTTATTCTTTCGGAAAATTCCTATGTCACAAGTTTCATACTTTCAGCACGGAAGACTCCCTCTGTCCTCATTACTTTTTCATTTCTGATTATAAATACTATCAAAGGCTATACCATGTAGCTTTGGGATTGAAATGAGTGATTACTCTCCAAATGAGTGACAACCCTCCAAATGAGTGACAGCTGAAACAAACATCTGAAACAGGAGGATAGACAGAAACCATCTCTTCTCTCCCCCTATGCAAGCTCAAGAGAGCACTCAGAAGACAGCAAAGCAGTAACATAGGCTGAAATATTTAGAGCTTCTGTATAGTTAACTTGTAACACTGTGTCCTGGTTTCGGCAGGGATAGAGTTAATTTCCTTCCTAGTAGCTGGTACAGTGTTTTGGATTTAGGATGAGAACAATGTTGACAACGCATTGAAATGAGTGATTACTCTCCAAATGAGTGACAACCCTCCAAATGAGTGACAGCTGAAACAAACATCTGAAACAGGAGGATAGACAGAAACCATCTCTTCTCTCCCCTCCCCCTATGTCAAGAGAGCACTCAGAAGACAGCAAAGCAGTAACATAGGCTGAAATATTTAGAGCTTCTCTTCTCTCCCTATGCAAGCTCAAGAGAGCACTCAGAAGAGAAGACAGCAAAACAGTAACATAGGCTGAGATATTTAGAGCTTCTGTATAGTTAACTTGTAACATTGTGT